>NC_056726.1:511126484-511175877 GCF_019279795.1 Protopterus annectens | reverse complement strand
AGTTTCAGAAGAGATCAGAATCAAAAAACAGTGCCAGCAAATATATAAAATAATTCAGTCAGCAGATTTTTAAAATAATTCAGTCAGACAATAATTAAGACAATGTGGAACTCTGAAAAGTGAAAGTGCCAAGAAATATACTTATCAGCAATATATTTCCAGATTTTTTTGAGAGCACTCTTCAGTCAGAACACAAGGTATTTCTAACAGTGCATGCAGGAATTAACAAATAAGGACTATTTTTAAATCACCATGCCTTGAAGCAATCAGATAACAAAAAAGCAGTTAGACCAATTTTATAAACTTTAACACCACCACAGAAATAGGGGGAACCACTTTCAGAAGAGAACAGAAACAAAAATCAATGCTAGCAAATAAATAAAATAATTCCGTCAGCAAATATAAAAATAATTCAATCAGGCAAAAAATTAAGACAATGCAGAACTCTGAAAAGGTTAAGCGCCAAGAATTCTACTTATCAGGGATTATATTTCCAGATTGTTTGAGAGCACTCTTACGTCAGAACACAAGGAGTTTCTAACAGTGTATGGAGGAATTTACAAACAGGAGCTATTTTAAATCAGCAAGCCTTGAAGCAATCAGATAACAGAAAAGCTGTTACACCAGTTTTATAAACTTTAACACCACCACAGAAATGGAGGTGGGGGGACCAGTTTCACAAGAGATCAGGAACAAAAAACAATGCCAGCAAATATATGAAATAATTCAATCAGGCAAAAAATTAGAACAATGCAGAACTCTGAAAAGTTAGAGTGCAAGAATTCTACTTATCAGCAATTATATTTCCAGATTGTTTTAGAGCACACTTCAGTCAGAACATAAGAAGGTTCTAACAGTGTATGCAGGAATTTACAAAGAGAGGCTAGTTAAAATCAAAAAGCCTTGAAGAAATCACATAACAAAAAAGCTGTTAGACCAGTTTTATAAACTTTACCACCGCCACAGATATAGGAGACAGTTTCAGAAGAGATCAGAAACCAAACGCAATGCCAGCAAATATATAAAATAATTCAGTCAGCAAATATATAAAATAATTCAATCAGGCAAAAAATTAAGGCAGAACTCTGAAAAGTTAAAGTGCCAAGAATTCTACTTATCAGCGATTATATTTCCAGATTGTTTGAGAGCACTCTTCAGTCAGAACACAAGGAGTTTCTAACAGTGTATGCAGGAATTTACAAACAGGGGCTATTTTAAATCAGCAAGCCTTGAAGCAATCAGATAAGAAAAAAGCAGTCAGACCAGTTTTGTAAATTTTAAAACCACCACAGAAATAGGGGAACCGGTTTCAGAAATAATCAGAAACAAAAAAACAATGCCATCAAATATATAAAATAATCCAGTCAGCAAATATATAAAAAAATTACGACAATGGAGAACTCTGAAAAGTTAAAGTATCAAGAATTATACTTATCAGCAATTGTATTTCCAGGTTGTTTGAGAGAACTATTCAGTCAGAACACAAGCAATTTCTAACAATGTATGCAGGAATTTACAAACAGGGGCTGTTTTAATCAGCAAGCCATGAAGCAATCAGGTAACAAAAAAGCTTTTAGACCAGTTTTACAAACTTTAACACCACCAGAGAAATAGGGGGAATCAGTTTTAGAAAAGATCAGAAACCAAAAACAATCCCAGCAAAGGTATAAAATAATTCACTCAGCAAATATATAAAATAATTCAATCAGGCAAAAAATTAAGACAATGCAGAACTCTGAAAAGTTAAAGTGCCAAGAATTCTACTTATAATCGATTATATTTCCAGATTGTTTGAGAGCACTCTTCAGTCAGAACACAAGGAGTTTCTAACAGTGTATGCAGGAATTTACAAACAGGGCCTAGTTTAAATCAGCAAGCCTTGAAGCAATAAGATAACAAAAAAAGCTGTTAGACCAGTTTTATAAACTTTAACACCACCACAGAAATAGGGGGGGCCAGTTTCAGAAGAGATCAGAAACAAATAAACAATGCCAACAAATATATAAATTAATTCAGTCAGCAAATATATAAAATAATTCAATCAGGTAAAAAATTAAGACAATGCAGAACTCTGAAAAGTTAAAGTACCAAGAATTCTACTTATCAGCGATTTTATTTCCAGATTGTTTGGGAGCACTCTTCAGTCAGAACAAAAGGATGTTCTAATAGTGTATGCAGGAATTTACAAACAGGGCCTAGTTCAAATCAGCAAGCCTTGAAGCAATCAGATAACAAAAAAGGTGTTAGACCAGTTTTATAAACGTTCACACCACCACAGAAATAGGGGGTGCAGGTACAGAAGAGATCAGGAAAAAAAAAAACAATGCCAGCAAATATATAAAATAATTCAGTCAGCAAATATATAAAATTATTCAATCAGGCAAAAAATTAAGACAATGCAGAACTCTGAAAAGTTAAAGTGCCAAGAATTCACCCTATCAGCGATTATATTTCCTGATTTTTTGAGAGCATTCTTCAGTCAGAATGCAAGGAGTTTCTAACAGTGTATGCAGGAATTTACAAACAGGGGCAATTTTAAATCAGCAAGCCTTGAAGTAATCACATAACAAAAAAGCTTTTAGTCCAGTTTTATAAACTTTAACACCACTGCAGAAATGGGGGGGGGGTCCTGTTTCAGAAGAAGTCAGAAACAAAAACACTTTCAGCTAATATATAAAATAATTTAGTCAGCAAATATATAAACTAAATCAGGCAAAAAATTAAGACAATTCAAAACTTTGAAAAGTTAAAGTGCCAAGAATTCTACTTATCAGCCATTATATTTCCAGATTGTTTGAGAGAAATCTTTAGTCAGAACACATGGAGTTTCTAACAGTGCATGCAGAAATTTACAAACAGGTGCTATTTTGAATCAGAAGGCCTTGAATCAATCAGATAAAAAAGGTGTTAGACCTGTTTTATAAATTTTAACACCACCACAGAAATGGGGGGGGGGTCTGTTTCAGAAGAGATCAGAAAAACAATGCCAACAAACACATAAAATAATTCAGTCAGAAAATATATAAAATAATTCAATCAGGCAAAAAATTAAGACAATGCAAAACTCTGAAAAGTTAAAGTGCCATGAATTCTATCAGCGATTATATTTACAGATTGTTTGAGAGCACTGTTCAGTCAGAACAAAAGGAGTTTCAAACAGTGTATGCTGGAATTTACAAACATGGGGCTATTTTAAATCAGCAAGGATCGAAGCAATCAGATAACAAAAAAGTGTTAGACCAGTTTTATGAACTTTAACACCACCACAGAAATAGGGGGGGGCAGTTTTTGAAGAGATTAAAATGAAAAAAACAATGCCAGCAAATATATCAAATAATTCAGTCAGCAAATATATAAATAATTCAGGTAAAAATTAAGACAAAGCAGAACTCTGAAAAGTTAAAGTGCCAAGAATTATACTTAAAAGCGATTATATTTCCAGATTGTTTGAGAGCACTCTTCATTCAGAACACAAGGACTTTCTACCATTGTATGCAGGGATTTTCAAACATGGGCTATTTTAAATCAGCAAGCCTTGAAGTAATCAGATAACAATAAAGCTTTTAGACCAGTTTTATAAACTTTAAAACTACCACAGAAATAGGATGGACCAGTTTCAGAAGAGATCAGAAACAAAAAAATCAATGTTTCAAATAAATAAAATAATTCAGTCAGCAAATATATAAAATAACTCAATCAGGCAAAAAAATAAGACAATGCAGAACTCTGAAAAGTTAATGTGCCAAGAAATCTACTTATCAGCATATGTATTTCTAGATTGTTTGAGAGCACTATTCAGTCAGAACACAAGGAGTTTCTAACAGTGTATGCAGTAATTTACAAACAGGGGCTATTTTAAATCAGCAAGCCTTGAAGCAATCAGGTAACAAAAAAGCTGTTAGACCAGTTTTATAAACTTTAACACCACCAGACAAATAGGGGGAATCAGATTCAGAAGATATCAGAAAAAAAACAACGCCAGCAAATATATAAAATAATTCAGTCAGCAAATATATAAAATAATTCAATCAGGCAAAAATTAAGACAATGCAGAACTCTGAAAAGTTAAAGTGCCAAGAATTATACTTATCAGCGATTATATTTCCAGATTGTTTGAGAGCACTCTTCAGTCAGAACACAAGGAGTTTCTAACAGTGTATGCAGGAATTTACAAACAGGGGCTATTTTAAATCAGCAAGCCTTGAAGCAATCAGATAACAAAAAAGCTGTTAGACCAGTTTTATAAACTTTAACACCACCACAGAAATAGTGGGGGGACCAGTTTCAGAAGAGATCAGAAACAAAAAAACATTGCCAGCAAATATATAAAATAATTCAGTCAGCAAATATATAAAGTAATTCAGCCAAAAATCAAGACAACGCAGAACTCTAAAAAGTCAAAGTGTCAACAACTATACTTATCACAGATTATATTTCCAGATTGTTTGAGAGTACTCTTCAGTCAGAACACAAGGAGTTTCTAACAGTGTATGCAGGAATTTACAAACAGGGTCTATTTTAAATCAGCAAGCCTTGAAGCAATCAGATAAAAAAGTTGTTAGTCCAGTTTTACAAACTTTAACACCAGCACAGAAATAGGGGGAACCAGTTTCAGAAGAGATCAGGAACAAAAAACAATGCCAGCAAATATATAAAATAATTCAGTCAGCAAATATATAAAATAATTCAGGAAAAAAATAAGACAATGCAGAATTCTGAAAAATTAAAGTGCCAAGAATTCTACTTTTCAGCGATGATATTTCCAGATTGTTTCCAAGCACTCTTCAGTCAGAACACAAGGAGTTTCTAAAAGTGGATGCAGGAATTTACAAACAGGGGCTATTTTCAATCAGAACACCTTGAAGCAATCAGATAAAAAAGCTGTTAGACCAGTTTTATAAACTTTAACATCACCAGAGAAATAGGGGGGGGCCAGTTTCCAAAGACATCAGAAAAAAACAATGCCAGCAAATACATTCAATAATTCAGTCAGGCAAAAAAGACAATGCAGATCTCTAAAAAAGTGAAAGTGAAAAGAATTCTACTTATCAGCAATTATACTTCCAGATTGCTTGAGAGCAAACTTCAGTCAGAAAACAAAGAGTTTCTAAAAGTGTATGCAGCAAATTACAAACAGGGGCAATTTTAAATCAGCAAGCCTTGTAGCAATCAAATAAAGAAGCTGTTAGACCAGTTTTTATAAACTTTCACACCACCACAGAAATAAGGGGTGCCAGTTTCATAGGAGAGCAGAAAAAAACAATGCCAGCAAATATATAAATGAATTATTCAGTTAGCAAAAATATGAAATAATTCAATCAGGCAAAAAATTAAGACAATGAAGAACTCTGAAAAGTTAAAGTGCCAAAAATTCTACTTTTCAGTGATTATATTTCCAGATTGTTTGAGAGCACTCTTCAGTCAAAACACAAGAAGTTTTTAAACGTGCATGCAGGAATTTATAAATAGGGACTATTTTTAAATCTGCAAGCCTTGAAGCAATCAAATAACAAAAACACTGTTAGACCAGTTTTATAAAATTTAAAACCACCACAGTAATGGGGGGAACAAGTTTCAGTACAGATCAGAAACAAAAACAAATGCCAGCAAATATATAAAATAATTCAGTCAGCAAATATATAAAATAATTCAATCAGGCAAAAATTAAGACAATGCAGGACTCTGATAACATAAAGTGTGAAGAATTCTACTTATCAGCGATTATATTTCCAGATTTTTGAGAGTACTCTTTAGTCAGAACACAAGGAGTTTCCAATAGTGTTTGCAGGAATTTACAAACAGGGCCTAGTTTAAATCAGCAAGCCTTGAAGCAATAAGATAACAAAAAAGCTGTTAGACCAGTTTTATAAACTTTAACACCACCACAGAAATGGGGGGGGGGGGCTAGTTTCAGAAGAGATCAGAAACAAATAAACAATGCCAACAAATATATAAATTAATTCAGTCAGCAAATATATAAAATAATTCAATCAGGTAAAAAATTAAGACAATGCAGAACTCTGAAAAGTTAAAGTACCAAGAATTCTACTTATAAGCAATTATATTTCCAGATTCTTTGAGAGCACTCTTCAGTCAGAACACAATTAGCTTCTAACAGTGCATGCAGAAGTATACAAAAAGGGCTTATTTTAAATCAGAAATCCTTGAAGCAATCAGTTAACAAAAAAGCTTTTGACCAGTTTTATAAACTTTAACACCACCAGAGAAATAGGGGGGACCAGTTTCATAAGAGATCAGAAAAAAAACAATGCCAGCAAAGGTATAAAATAATTCAGTCAGCAAATATATAAAATAATTCAATCAGGCAAAAATTAAGACAATGCAGAATTCTAAAAAGTTAAAATGGCAGGAATTCTACCTATTAGTGATTATATTTCCAGATTGTTTGAGAGAACTCTTCAGTCAGAACACAAGGAGTTTCTAACAGTGTATGCAGGAACTTACAAACAGAGGCTAGTTAAAATCAAAAAGCCTTGAAGAAATCACATATCAAAAAAGCTGTTAGACTAGTTTTAGAAACTTTAACACCTCCACAGATGTGGGGCGGCAGTTTCAGAAGAGATCAGAAAAAAATGCCAGCAAATATTTAAAAGAACTCAGTCAGGAAATATGTAAAATAAGCCAATCAAACAAAAAATTAATGCAGAACTCTGAAAACTTAAAGTACAAGAATTCTACTTATCAGAGGTTATATTTCCAGTTTATTTGAGAGCACTCTTCAGTCAGAACACAAGGAGCTTCTAAAAGTGGGTGCAGGAATTTACAAACAGGGGCTATTTTCAATCAGACCTCCTTGAAGCAATCAGATAAAAAAATCTGTTAGACCAGGTTTATAAGCTTTAACACCAGCAGGGAAATAGGGGGAGTCAGTTTGAGAAGACAACTGAAACAAAAAAACAATGCCAGCAAATATATAAAATAATTCAGTAAGAAAATATATAAGATAATTCAATCAGGCAAAAAATTAAGACAATGCAGAACTCTGAAAAGTTAAAGTGCCAAGAATTCTAATTATCAACGATTACATTTCCAGATTGTTTGAGAGCACTCCAGTCAAAACAGAAGGAGTTTCCAACAGTGTATGCAGGAATTTACAAACAGGATATTTTAAATCAGCAAGCCTTGAAGCAATCAGATAACAAGAAAGCTGTTAGACAAGTTTTATAAACCTTAACACCACCACAGAAATTAGGGGGGAACCAGTTTCAGAAGAAATCAGAAACAAAAAATTAACCAATGCCAGCAAATATATAAAATAATTCAGTCAGCAAATATATAAAATAATTCAGGCAAAAATTAAGACAATGCAGAACTCTGAAAAGTTAATGTGCCAAGAAATCTACTTATCAGCATATGTATTTCTAGATTGTTTGAGAGCACTATTCAGTCAGAACACAAGGAGTTTCTAACAGTGTATGCAGTAATTTACAAACAGGAGCTATTTTAAATCAGCAAGCCTTGAAGCAATCAGGTAACAAAAAAGCTGTTAGACCAGTTTTATAAACTTTAACACCACCAGACAAATAGGGGGGGACCAGTTTCAGAATAGATCAGAAACAAAAAACAATGCCAGCAAAAATATAAAATAATTCAGTCAGCAAATATATAAAATAATTCAGGCAAAAGTTAAGACAATGCAGAATTTTGAAAAGTTATAGTGCCAAGAATTATACTTATCACCGATTATATTTCCAGATTGTTTGAGAGCACTCTTCAGTCAGAACACAAGGAGTTTCTAACAGTGTATGCAGGAATTTACAAACAGGGGCTAGTTTAAATCAGCAAGCCTTGAAGCAATCAGATAACAAAAAAGCTGTTAGACCAGTTTTATAAACATTAACACCATCCCAGAAATAGGGAACCAGTTTCAGAAGAGATCAGAAACAAAAAAACAATGCCAGCAAATATATAAAATAATTCAGTCAGCAAATATATAAAATAATTCAATCAGGCAAAAAATTAAGACAATGCAGAACTCTGAAAAGTTAAAGTGCCAAGAATTCTACTTATCAGCATATGTATTTCCAGATTGTTTGAGAGTACTATTCAGTCAGAACACAAACAGTTTCTAACAGTGTATGCAGGAATTTATTTTAAATCAGCAAGCCTTGAAGCAATCAGATAACAAAAAAGCTGTTAGACCAGTTTTATAAACGTTAACACCACCACAGAAATTGTGGAGGGGAACCAGTTTCAAAAGAGTTCAGAAACAAAAAAACAATGCCAGCTAATATATAAAATAATTCAGTCAGCAAATATATAACATAATTCAATTATGCAAAACATTAAGACAATGCAGAACTCTAAAAAGTTAATCTGCCAGAAAATCTACTAATCAGCGATTGTATTTCCAGATTGCTTGAAAGAACTATTCAGACGGAACACAAGCAATTTCTAACAGTGTATGCAGGAATTTACAAAAGGGGCTATTTTAAATCAGCAAGCCTTGAAGCAATCAGGTAACAAAAAAGCTGTTAGACCAGTTTTTATAAACTTTAACACCACCAGAGAAATAAGGGGAATCAGTTTCAGAAGAGATCAGAAACAAAAAACAATCCCAGCAAAGGTATAAAATAATTCAATCAGCAAATATATAAAATAATTCAATCATGCAAAACATTAAGACAATGCAGAACTCTGAAAAGTTAAAGTGCCAAGAATTCTACTTATCATTGATTATATTTCCAGATTGTTTGAGAGCAGTCTTCAGTCAGAACACAAGGATTTTCTAACAGTGTATGCAGGAATTTACAAACAGGTGCTATTTTAAATCAGCAAGCTTTGAAGCAATCAGATAAAAAAGCTGTTAGACCCATTTTATAAACTTTAACACCACCACAGAATTATGGGGGGACCAGTTTCAGAAGACATCAGAAACAAAAACGCATTGCCAGCAAATATATAACATAATTCAGTCATCAAATATATAAAATAATTCAATCAGGCAAAAAATTAATGCAGAACTCTGAAAAGTTTAAGCGCCAAGAATTCTACTTATCAGCGATATATTTCTAGATTGTTTGAGAGCATTCTTCAGTCAGAACACAAGGAGTTTCTAACAGTGTATGCAGGAATTTACAAACAGGGGCTATTTTTAAATCAGCAAGCCTTGAAGTAATCAGATACAAAAGCTGTTAAACCAGTTTTATAAACTTTAACACCACCACAGGAATGGGGAGGGGACCAGTATCAGAACATATCAGAAACAAAAAAAAAAAACAATGCCAGCAAATATATAAAATAATTCAGTCAGCAAATATATAAAATAATTCAGTCAGGCAAAAATTAAGACAATGCAGAACTCTGAAAAGTTAAAGTGCCAAGAATTCTACTTATCAGCAATTATATTTCCAGATTGTTTGAGAGCACTCTTCAGTCAGAACAAAAGGAGTTTCTAACAGTGTATGCAGGAATTTACAAAGGCAGGGGCTATTTTAAATCAGCAAGCCTTGAAGCAATCAGATAACAAAAAAGCTGTTAGACCAGTTTTATAAACTTTAACACCACCACAGAAATGGGGCGGCAGTTTCAGAAGAGATCAGAAAAAAAAAAACAATGTCAGCTAATATATAAAATAATTCAATCAACAAATATATAAAATAATTAAATCAGGCAAAAAATTAAGACAATGCAGAACTTTGAAAAGTTAAAGTGCCATGAATTCAACCTATCAGCAATTATATTTCCAGATTGTTTGAGAGCATTCTTCAGTCAGAACATAAGGATTTTCTAACAGTGTGTGCAGGAATTTACAAACAGGGGCTATTTTCAATCAGAACACCTTGAAGCAATCAGATAAAAAAGCTGTTAGACCAGTTTTATAAACTTTAACACCAGCATAGAAATAGGGGGAATCAGATTCAGAAGATATCAGAAAAAAACAATGCCATGAAATATATAAAATAATTCAATCAGCAAATTTGTAAAATAAGTCAATCTGGCAAAAATTAAGACAATGCAGAACTCTGAAAAGTTAAAGTGCCAAGAATTATACTTATCACAGATTATATTTTCAGATTGCTGGAGAGCACTCTTCAGTCAGAACACAAGGGGTTTTTAACAGTGTATGCAGGAATTTACAAACAGGGGCTATTTTAAATCAGCAAGCCTTGAAGCAATCAGATTCAAAAAGCTGTTTGACCAGTTTTGTAAATTTTAACACCACCACACAAATGGGAGGGGGACCAGTTTCAGAAGAGATCAGAAACAAAAAAACAATGCCAGCAAATATATAAAATAATTCAGCCAGCAAATATATAAAATAATTCAATCAGGCAAAAATTAAGACAATGCAGAACTCTGAAAAGTTAAAGTGCCAATAATTATACTTATTAGCGATTATATTTCCCAATTGTTTGAGATCACTCTTCAGTCAGAACACAATGAGTTTCTAATGGCATATGCAGGAATTTGCAAACAGGGGCTATTTTAAATTAGTAAGCCTTGAAGCAATCAGATAACAAAAAAGCTGTTAGACCAGTTTTATAAACTTTAACACCACCACAGAAATAGGGCAGAACCAGTTTCAGAAGAGATCAGAAACAAAAAAACAATGCCAGCAAATATATAAAATAATTCAGTTGGCAACTATATAAAATAATTCAATCAGGAAAAAATTAAGACAATGCAGAACTCTGAAAAGTTAAAGTGCCATGAATTATACTTATCAGTGATTATATTTCCAGATTGTTTGAGAGCAATCTTCAGTCAGAACACAAGGAGTTTCTAACAGTGTATGCAGGACTTTACAAACAGGGGCTATTTTAAATCAGCAAGCCTTAAAGCAATCTGATAACAAAAAAGTGATTAGACCAGTTTTATAAACTTTAACACCACCACAGAAATAGAGGAGGGGGACCAGTTTCAGAAGAGATCAGAAACAAAAAAACAATGCCAGCAAATATATAAAATAATTAGATAAGCAAATATATAAAATAATTCAATCAAGCAAAAATTAAGACAATGCAAAGCTCTGAAAAGTTAAAGTGCCAAGAATTATACTTAGCGATTATATTTCCAGATTGTTTGATAGCACTCCAGTCAGAACACAAGGAGTTTCTAACAGTGTATGCAGGAATTTACAAACAGGGGCTATTTTAAACCAGCAAGCCTTGAAGCAATCAGATAACAAAAAAGCTGTTAGACCAGTTTTATAAACTTTAACACCACCGCAGGAATAAGGGGAGGAACCAGTTTCAGAAAAGATCAGAAACAAAAAAAAACAATGCCAGCAAATATATAAAATAATTCAGTAAGCAAATATATAAAATAATTCAATCAGCCAAAAACTAAGCCAGTGCAGAACTCTGAAAAATTAAAGTGCCAAGAATTCTACTTTTCAGCGTTTATATTTCCAGATTGCTTGAGAAAACTCGTCAGTCAGAACACAAGGAGTTTCTAACAGTGTATGCAGGAACTTACAAACAGGGGCTATTTTAAATCAGCAGGTCTTGAAGCAATCAGATAACAAAAAGCTGTTAGACCAGTTTTATAAACTTTAACACCACCACAGAAATAGGGAACCAGTTTCAGAAGAGATCAGAAACAAAAAAAATGCCACCAAATATATAAAATAATTCAGTCAGCAAATATATAAAATAATTCAATCAGGCAAAAATTAAGACAATGTCGAACTCTGAAAAGTTAAAGTGCCAAGAATTATACGTATCAGCGATTATATTTCCAGATTTTTTGAGAGCACTCTGCAGTCAGAACAAAAGGAGTTTCTTAAAGTGTATGCAGGAATTTGCAAACAGGGTCTATTTTAAATCAGCAAGCCTTGAAGCAGTCAGATAACAAAAAGCTGTTGGACCAGTTTTATAAACTTTAAAATCACCACAGAAATAGGGGAACCAGTTTCAGAAGAGATCAGAAACAAAAAAAACAATGCCAGCAAATATATAAAATAATTCAGTCAGAAAATATATAAAATAATTCAAGCAGGCAAAAATTAAGACAATGCAGAACTCTGAAAAGTTAAAGTGCCAAAATTCTACCTATCAGCGATTATATTTCCAGATTGTTTGAGAGCACTCTTCAGTCAGAACACAATGATTTTCTGACAGTGTATACAGGACTTTTCACACAGGGACTATTTTAAATCAGCAAGCATTGAAGCAGTTAGATAACAAAAAAGTTGTTAGACTAGTTTTATAAACTTTAACCCCTCCATAGAAATAGTGGGAAACCAGTTTCAGAAGAGATCAGGAACAAAAAAACAATGCCAGCAAATATATAAAATAATTAAATCAACAAATATATAAAATAATTAAATCAGGCAAAAAAATAAGACAATGTAGAACTCGGAAAAGTTAATGCGCCAAGAAATCTAATTATCAGCATATGTATTTCTAGATTGTTTGAGAGCACTATTCATTCAGAACACAAGGAGTTTCTAACAGTGTATGCAGGAATTTACAAACAGTGGCTATTTTAAATCAGCAAGCCTTGAAGCAATCAAATAAGAAATAAGCAGTCAGACCAGTTTTGTAAATTTTAACACCACCAGACAAATAGGGGGGACCAGTTTCATAATAGATCAGAAACAAAAAAACAATGCCAGCAAAGGTATAAAATAATTCAGTCAGCAAATATATAAAATAATTCAATCAGGCAAAAATTAAGACAATGCAGAATTCTAAAAAGTTTAAGTGCCAAGATTTCTAATTATCAGCGATTATATTTCCAGATTGTTTGAGAGCACTATTCAGTCAGAACAAAAGGAGTTTCTAACAGTGTTTTCAGGAATTTACAAACAGGTCCTATTTTAAATCAGCAGGTCTTAAAGCAATCAGATAAAAAAAGCTGTTAGAACAGTTTCTTAAACTTTAACACCAGCATTGAAATAGGGGGCATCAGATTCAGAAGATATCAGAAAAAAATACAATTCCAGCTAATTTATAAAATAATTCAGTCAGCAAATATATAAAATAATTCAATCAGGCAAAACCTTAAGACAATGCAGAACTCTGAAAAGTTAAAGTATCAAGAATTCTACTTATCAGCCATTATATTTCCAGATTGTTTGAGAGAACTCTTCAGTCAGAACACAAGGAGTTTCTGACAGTGTATGCAGGAATTTACAAACAGGGGCTATTTTAAATCAGCAAACCTTGAAGCAATCAGATAACAAAAAAGCTGTTAGACCAGTTTTATAAACTTTAACATCACAAGAGAAATAGGGGGAGACCAGTTCAGAAGAGATCAGAAAAAAAAATGCCAGCAAATACATAAAATAATTCAGTCAGCAAATATATAAAATAATTCAGGCAAAAATGAAGACAATGCAGAACTCTGAAAAGTTAGTGCCAAGAATTATCATAGATTATATTTCCAGATTGTTTGCAAGCATTCTTCAGTAAGAACACAAGGGGTTTCTAACAGTGTATACAGGAATTTACAAACAAGGACTATTTTAAATCAGCAAGCCTTGAAACAATCAGTTAACAAAAAAGCTTTTGACCAGTTTTATAAACTTTAACACCACCAGAGAAATAGGGGGGACCAGTTTCATAAGAGATCAGAAAAAAAACAATGCCAGCAAAGGTATAAAATAATTCAGTCAGCAAATATATAAAATAATTCAATCAGGCAAAAATTAAGACAATGCGGAACTCAGAAAAGTTAAAGTGCCAAGAATCCTAATTATCAGTGATTATATTTCCAGATTGTTTGAGAGCACTCTTCAGTCAGAACACAATGAGTTTCTAACAGTGTATGCAGGAATTTACAAACAGGGGCTATTTTAAATCAGCAAGTCTTAAAGCAATCAGATAACAAAAAAGAAGTTAGACCAGTTTTATAAGCTTTAACACCACCACAGAAACAGGGGGGTCCAGTTTCAGAAGAGATCAGAAACAAATACACAATGCCAACAAATATATAAAATAATTTAATCAGGCAAAAAATGAATGCAGACCTCTGAAAAGTTAAAGTGCCAAGAATTCTACTTATCAGCGATTATATTTCCAGATTGTTTGAGAGCACTCTTCAGTCAGATCACAAGGAGTTTCTAGTAGTGTATGCAGGAATTTGCAAACAGGGGCTATTTTAAATCAGCAAGCCTTGAAGTAATCAAATAACAAAAAAGCTGTTAGACCAGTTTTATAAACTTTAACACCACCAGAGAATTAAAGGGAATCAGTTTCAGAAGAGATCAGGAAAAAAAGAAACAATGCCAGCAAATATATAAAATAATTCAGTCAGCAAATATATAAAACAATTAAATCAGGCAAAAATAAGACAATGCAGAACTCTGAAAAGTTAAAGTGCCAAGAATTATACTTATCATTGATTATATGTCCAGATTGTTTGAGAGCACTCTTCAGTCAGAACACAAGGAGTTTCTAACAGTGTATGCAGGAATTTACAAACAGGGGCTATTTTAAATCAGCAAGCCTTGACACAGTCAGATAACAAAAAAGCTGTTAGACCAGTTTTATAAACGTTAACACCACCACAGAAATTGTAGAGGGGAACCAGTTTCAAAAGAGATCAGAAAAAAAACAATGCCAGCAAATATATAAACTAATTCAGTCAGCAAATAAATAAAATAATTCAATCAGGCAAAAAATTAAGAAAATGCAAAACTCTGAAAAGTTAATGTGCCAAGAATTGTACTTATCAACGATTACATTTCCAGATTGTTTGAGAGCACTCTTCAGTCAGAACGCAAGGAGTTTATAACAGTGCATGCAGGAATTTACAAACATGAGCTATTTTAAATCAGCAGGTCCTGAAGCAATCAGATAAGAAAAAAGCTGTTAGACTACTTTTATAAATTTTAACACCACAACAGAAATATGGGGGGATCCAGTTTCAGAACAGATCAGGAACAAAAAAACAATGCCAGCAAATATATAAAATAATTCAGTCAGCAAATATATAAAATAATTCAATCAAGCAAAAAATAAGACAATGCATAACTCTGAAAAGTTAAAGTGCCAAGAATTCTGCTTATCAGCAATTATATTTCCAGATTGTTTGAGAGCACTCTTCAGTCAGAACACAAGGAGTTTCTAACAGTGTATGCAGGAATTTACAAACAGGGGCTATTTTAAATCAGCAAGCCTTGAAGCAATCAGATAACAAAAAAGCTGTTAGACCAGTTTTATAAACTTTAACACCACCACAGAAATAGGGGGGAACCAGTTTCAGAAGAGATCAGAAACAAAAAAAAAATGCCAGCAAATATATAAAATAATTCAGTCAGCAAATATATAAAATAATTCAATCAGGCAAAAAATTAAGACAATGCAGAACTCTGAAAAGTTAAAGTGCCAAGAATTCTACTTATCAGCGATTATATTTACAGATTGTTTGAGAGCACTGCTCAGTCAGAACACAAGGAGTTCCTAACAGTATTTGCAGGAATTTACAAACAGGAGCTATTTTATATCAGCAAGCCTTGAAGCAATCAGGTAACAAAAAAGCTGTTAAACCAGTTTTATAAACTTTAACACCACCACAGAAATAGGGGGCACCAGTTTCCAAATAGATCAGAAACAAAAAAACAATGCCAGCAAAGGTATAAAATAATTCAGTCAGCAAATATATAAAATTATTCAATCAGGCAAAAAATTAAGACAATGCAGAACTCTGAAAAGTTAAAGTGCCAAGAATTCACCCTATCAGCGATTATATTTCCTGATTTTTTGAGAGCATTCTTCAGTCAGAACGCAAGGAGTTTCTAACAGTGTATGCAGGAATTTACAAACAGGGGCAATTTTAAATCAGCGAGCCTTGAAGTAATCACATAACAAAAAAGCTTTTAGTCCAGTTTTATAAACTTTAACACCACAGAAATATAAAATAATTCAGTCAGCAAATATATAAAATAATTCAATCAGGCAAAACCTTAAGACAATGCAGAACTCTGAAAAGTTAAAGTATCAAGAATTCTACTTATCAGCCATTATATGTCCAGATTGTTTGAGAGCACTCTTCAGTCAGAACACAAGTAGTTTCTAACAGTGTATGCAGGAATTTACAAATGCAGGCTATTTTAAATCAGCAAGCCTTGACGCAGTCAGATAACAAAAAAGCTGTTAGACCAGTTTTATAAACGTTAACACCACCACAAAAATAGGAGGGGGACCAGTTTCCAAAGAGATCAGAAAAAAAAAAAAACTGTGCCAGCAAATACATTAAATAATTCAGTCAGCAAATATATAAAATAATTCAATCAGGCAAAAAAAATAATGCAGAACTCTGAAAAGTTATAGTGCCAAAAATTCTACATATCAGCAATTATATTTCCAGATTGTTTGAGAGCACTCTTCAGTCAGAACACAAGGAGGTTCTGACAGTGTATGCAGGAATTTGCAAACAGGGGCAATTTTAAATGAGCAAGAATTGAAGCAATCAGATAACAAAAAAGCTGTTAGACCAGTTTTATAAACGTTAACACCACCACAGAAATTGTAGAGGGGAACCAGTTTCAAAAGAGATCAGGAAAAAAAAACAATGCCAGCAAATATATAAAATAATTCCGTTGCCAAATATATAAAATAATTCAATCAGGCAAAAATTAAGACAATGCAGAAGTCTGAAAAGTTAAAGTGCCAAGAATTATACTTATTAGCGATCATATTTCCAGATTGTTTGAGAGCACTCTTCAATCAGAACACAAGGAGTTTCTAACAGTGCATGCAGGAATTTACAAACAGGGGCTATTTTAAATCAGCAAGTCTTGAAGCAATCAGATAGCAAAAAAGCTGTCAGACCAGTTTTATAAACTTTAACAACACCACAGAAATAGGGGAGAACCAGTTTCAGAAGAGATAAGAACGAAAAAAGCAATGCCAGCAAATATATAACATAATTCATTCAGCAAATATATAAAACAATTCAATCAGGCAAAAATAGGACAATGCAGAACTCTGAAAAGTTAAAGTGCTAGGAATTCTACCTATCACTGATTATATTTCCAGATTGTTTGAGTGCACTCATCAGTCAGAACACAAGGAGTTTCTAACAGTGTATGCAGTAATTTACAAACAGGGGATATTTTAAATCAGCAAGCCTTAAAGCAATCAGATAACAAAAAAAGTTGTTAGACCAGTTTTATAAACTTTAAAACCACCAGAGAAATAGGGGGACCAGTTTCAGAATAGATCAGAAACAAAAAACAATGCCAGCAAAGGTATAAAATAATTCAGTCAGGAAACATATGAAATAATTCAATCAGGTAAAAAATTTAGACAATGCAAAACTGAAACTTAAAGTGCCAAGAATTCTACTTTTCACCGATTCTATTTCCAGATTGTTTGAGAGCATTCAGTCAGAACACAATGAGTTTCTAACAGTGGATGCAGGAATTTACAAACCAGGACTATTTTAAATCAACAAGGCTTGAAGCAATCAAATAACAGCAAAGCTGTTAGTCCACTTTTATAAACTTTAACACCAGCATAGAGATATGGGGGAATCATATTCAGAAGAGATCAGAAACAAACAAAAAAAAAAGATCAGCAAATATATAACATAACTCATTCAGCAAATATATAAAATAATTCAAACAGGCAGAAAATAAGACAATGCAGAACTCTGAAAAGTTAAAGGGCCAGGAATTCCACCTATCAGTGATTATATTTCCAGATTGTTTAAGAGCACTCTTCAGTCAGATCACAAGGAGCTTCTACCATTGTATACAGGAATTTACAAACAGGGGCTATTTTAAATCACCAAGCCTTGAAGCAATCAGATAAAAAAGCTGTTAGAACAGTTTTATAAGCTTTAACACCACCACATAAATAGGGGACAAGTTTCAGAAGAGAACAGATACAAAAAAAATGCTAGCAAATATATAAAATAATTCAGTCAGCAAATATATAAAATATTTCAATCTGGCAAAAAATTAAGACAATGCAGAACTCTGAAAAGTTAAAGTGCCAAGAATTCTACTTATCAGCATATGTATTTCCAGATTGTTTGAGAGCACTCTTCAGTCTGAATACAATGAGTTTCTAACAGTGTATGCAGGAATTTACAAACAGGGCTATTTTAAATCAGCAAGGCTTGAAGCAATCAGATAACAAAAAAGCTGTTAGACCACTTTTATAAACTTTAACACCACCACAGAAATAGGGGGAACCACTTTCAGAAGAGATTAGAAACAAAAAAAAAAAAAACAATGCCAGCAAATATATAAAATAATTCAGTCAGCAAATATATAAAATAATTCAATCAGCAAAAATAAGACAATGCAGAACTCTGAAAAGATAAAGTGCAAAGAATTATACTTATCATTGATTATATTTCCAGATTGTTTGAGAACACTCTTCAATCAGAACACAAGGAGTTTCTAACAGTGTATGCAGGAATTTACAAACATTTACTTTTTTAAATCAGCAAGCCTTGAAGCAGTCAGATATCAAAAAAGATGTTAGACCATTTTTATAAACTTTAACACCACCACAGAAATAGGGGAGACCAGTTTAAGAAGAGATCAGGACCCAAAAAAAAAACATTGCCAATAAATATATAAAACAATTCAGTCAGCAAATATATAAAATAATTCAATCAGGCAAAAAATTAAGACAATGCAGAACTCTGAAAAGTTAAAGTGTGAAGAATTCTACTTATCAGCGATTATATTTCCAGATTGTTTGAGAGCATTCTTCAGTCAGAACACAAGGAGTTTCTGACAGTGCATGCAAGACTTTACAAACAGGGCTATTTTAAATCAGCAAGCCTTGAAGCAATCAGATAACAAACAGGCTGTTAGACCAGTTTTATAAACTTTAACACCACAAGAGAAATAGGGGGAGACCAGTTCAGAAAAAGATCAGAAAAAAACGCCAGCGAATACATAAAAAATTCAGTCAGCAAATATATAAAATAATTCAATCAGACAAAAAATAAAACAATGCAGAACTCTGAAAAGTTAATTTGCCAAGAAATCTGCTTATCAGTGATTGTATTTCCAGATTGTTTGAGAGCACTCTTCAGTCAGAACACAAGGAGTGTCTAACAGTGTATGCAGGAATTTACAAACAGGGGCTATTTTAAATCAGCAAGCATTGAAGCAATAAAAAAAAAAGCTTTTAGACCAGTTTTATAAACTTAAACACTATCCCAGAAATAGGGGGACCATTTTCAGAAGAGATCAGTAACAAAAAAAAAAAAAAATGCAGCAAACTAATAAAATAATTAAGTCAGCAAATTTATAAAAAAATTCAGGCAAAAATTAAGACAATGCAGAACTCTGAAAAGTTAAAGTGTCAAGAATTATCAGCAATTATATTTCCAGATTGTTTGAGAGCACTTTTCAGTCTGAACATAAGGGGTTTCTAACAGTACATGCAGGAATTTACAAACAGGGGCTATTTTAAATCAGCAAGCCTTGAAGCAATCAGATAACAAAAAGGATGTTAGACCAGTTTTATAAACTTTAACACCACCAGAGAAATAGGGGGAACGAGTTTCAGAAGAGATCAGAAACAAAAACAATGCCAGCAAAGGTATAAAATAATTCAGTCAGCAAATATATAAAATAATTCAATCAGGCAAAAATTAAGACAATGCAGAATTCTAAAAAGTTAAAATGGCAGGAATTCTACCTATTAGTGATTATATTTCCAGATTGTTTGAGAGAACTCTTCAGTCAGAACACAAGGAGTTTCTAACAGTGTATGCAGGAACTTACAAACAGGGGCTATTTTAAATCAGCAGGTCCTGAAGCAATCAGATAAAAAAAAGCTGTTAGAACAGTTTCTTAAACTTTAAGACCAGCATTGAAATAGGGGGCATCAGATTCAGAAGATATCAGAAAAAAAACAATGCCAGCAAATATATAAAATAATTCAATCAGCAAATATATAAAATAATTCAATCAGGCAAAAATTAAGACAATGCAGAACTCTGAAAAGTTAAAGTGCCAAGAATTCTACTTATGAGCAATTATATTTCCAGATTGTTTGAGAGCACTCTTCAGTCAGAACACAAGGAGTTTCTAACAGTGTATACAGGAATTTACAAACAGGGGCTATTTTAAATCAGCAAGCCTTGAAGCAATCAGATAACAAAAAAGCTGTTAGACCAGTTTTATAAACTTTAACACCACAAGAGAAATAGTGGGGGACCAGTTTCAGAAGAGATCAGAACCAGCAAATATATAAAATAATTCAATCAGGCAAAAATTAAGACAATGCAGAACTCTGAAAAGTTAAAGTGCCAAGAATTCTACTTATCAGCAATTATATTTCCAGATTGTTTGAGAGCACTCTTCAGTCAGAACACAAGGAGTTTCTAACAGTGTATGCAGGAATTTACAAACAGGGGCTATTTTAAATCAGCAAGCCTTGAAGCAATCAGATAACAAAAAAGCTGTTAGACCAGTTTTATAAACTTTAACACCACCACAGAAATAGGGGAGACCAGTTTCAGAAGAGATCAGAAACAAAAAAAAAATGCCAGCAAATATATAAAATAATTCAGTCAGCAAATATATAAAATAATTCAATCAGGCAAAAATTAAGACAATGCAGAACTCTGAAAAGTTAAAGTGCCAAGAAATTTACTTATCACTAATTATATTTCCAGATTGTTTGAGAACACTCTTTCATCAGAACACAAGGAGGATCTAACAGTGTATGCAGGAATTTAGAAACAGGGACTATTTTACATCAGCAAGCCTTGAAGCAATCAGATAACAAAAAAGCTGTTAGACCAGTTTTATAAATATTAACACCACCACAGAAATAGGGGGGATCAGTTTCAGAAAAGATCAGGAAAAAAGGAAACAATGCCAGCAAATATATAAAATAATTCCATCAGCAAAAATATAAAATTAAGGCAAAATTTAGGCATTGCAGAACTCTGTAAAGTTATAGTGCCAAGAATTATACTTATCACCGATTATATTTCCAGATTGTGTGAGAGCACTCTTCAGTCAGAATGCAAGGAGTTTCTAACAGTGTATGCAGGAATTTACAAACAGGGGTTATTTTAAATCAGCAAGCCTTGAAGGAATCAGATGACAAAAGAGCTGTTAGACCAGTTTTATAAACTTTAACACCACAAGTGAAATAGTGGGGACCAGTTTCAGAAGAGATCAGAAACAAAAAAAAAATGCCAACAAATACATAAAACAATTCAGTCAGCAAATATATAAAATAACTCAATCAGGCAAAAAATAAGACAATGCAGAACTCTGAAAAGTTAATGTGCCAAGAAATCTATTTATCAGCATATGTATTTCTAGATTGTTTGAGAGCACTATTCAGTCAGAACACAAGGAGTTTCTAACAGTGTATGCAGTAATTTACAAACAGGAGCTATTTTAAATCAGGAAGCCCTGAAGCAATCAGGTAACAAAAAAGCTGTTAGACCAGTTTTATAAACTTTAACACCACCAGAGAAATAGGGGGGACCAGTTTCCAAAGAGATCAGAAAAAAACAATGCCAGCAAATACATTCAATAATTCAGTCAGCAAATATATAAAATTATTCAATCAGGCAAAAAAATAAGACAATGCAGAACTCTGAAAAGTTAAAGTGCCAAGAATTCACCCTATCAGCGATTATATTTCCTGATTTTTTGAGAGCATTCTTCAGTCAGAACGCAAGGAGTTTCTAACAGTGTATGCAGGAATTTACAAACAGGGGCAATTTTAAATCAGCGAGCCTTGAAGTAATCACATAACAAAAAAGCTTTTAGTCCAGTTTTATAAACTTTAACACCACCTCGGAAATGGGTGGCCATTTTCAGAAGAAGTCAGAAAAAAAAAAAAATGCCACTAAATATATAAAATAATTCAGTCAGCAATTATATAAACTAATTCAATCAGGCAAAACCTTAAGACAATGCAGAACTCTGAAAAGTTAAAGTGCCAAGAATTCTACTTATCAGCCATTATATTTCCAGATTGTTTGAGAGAACACTTCAGTCAGAACACATGGAGTTTCTAACAGTGCATGCAAGGATTTACAAACAGGTGCTATTTTAAATCAGCAAACAATGAAGCAATCAGATAACAAAAAAGCTGTTAGACCAGGTTTATAAACTTTAACACTACAAGAGAAATAGGGGGAGACCAGTTCAGAAGAGATCAGAAAATCAATGCCAACAAATACATAAAAATTCAGTAAGCAAATATATAAAATAATTCAATCAGACAAAAAATAAGACAATGCAGAACTCTGAAAAGTTATTGTGCCAAGAATTATACTTATCACCGATTATATTTCCAGATTGTTTGAGAGCACTCTTAAGTCAGAACACAAGGAGTTTCTAACAGTGTATGCAGGAATTTACAAACAGGGGCTGTTTTAAATCAGCAAGCCTTGAAGCAATCAGATAACAAAAAATCTGTTAGACCAGTTTTATAAACTTTAACACCACCACAGAAATAGGGGGGTAACTAGCTTCAGAAGAGATCAGGAACAAAAAAAATGCCAGCAAATATATAAAATAATTCAGTCAGCAAATATGTAAAATAATTCAGGCAAAAATTAAGACAATCAAGAACTCTGAAAAGTTAAAGTGACAAGAATTATACTTATCACCGATTATATTTCCAGATTTTTTGAGAGCACTCTGCAGTCAGAACAAAAGGAGTTTCTTAAAGTGTATGCAGGAATTTGCAAACAGGGTCTATTTTAAATCAGCAAGCCTTGAAGCAATCAGATAACAAAAAAGCTGTTAGACCAGTTTTATAAACTTTAACACCACAAGTGAAATAGTGGGGACCAGTTTCAGAAGAGATCAGAAACAAAAAAAAATGCCAGCAAATATATAAAATAATTCAGTCACAAATATATAAAATAATTCAATCAGGCAAAAAATCAAAACAATGCAGAACTCTGAAAAGTTAAAGTGCCAAGAATTCTACTTATCAGTGATTATATTTCCAGATTATTTAAGAGCACTCCTCAGTCAGAACACAAGGAGCTTCTAACAGTGTATGCAGGAACTTACAAACAGGGGCTATTTTAAATCAGCAGGTCTTAAAGCAATCAGATAAAAAAAGCTGTTAGAACAGTTTCTTAAACTTTAACACCACCACAGAAATAGGGGACCAGTTTCAGAAGAAGTCAGAAACAAAAAAATGCCAGCTAATATATAAAATAATTCAGTCAGCAAATATGTAAAATAATTAAATCAGGCAAAACATTAAGACAATGCCGGACTCTGAAAAGTTAAAGTGCCAGGAATTCTACTATTCAGCGATGATATTTCCAGATTGTTTCCAAGCACCCTTCAGTCAGAACACAATGAGTTTCTAAAAGTGTATGCAGGAATTTACAAACAGGGGCTATTTTCAATCAGAATGCCTTGAAGCAATCAGATAACAAAAAAAGTTGTTAGACCAGTTTTATAAACTTTAACACCAGCACAGAAATAGGGGTAACCAGTTTCAGTAGAGATCAGAAACAAAAGAACAATGCCAGCAAATATATAAAATAATTCAATCAGGCAAAAAATTAAGACAATGCGGAACTCTGAAAATTTAAAATGCCAGGAATTCTACCTGTCAGCGATTATATTTCCAGATTGTTTGAGAGAACTCTTCAGCCAGAACACAAACAGTTTCTAACAGTGTATGCAGGAATTTACAGACAGGGGCTATTTTAAATCAGAAATCCTTGAAGCAATCAGATAACAAAAAACTGTTAGACCAGTTTTATAAACTTTAACACCACCACAGAAATAGGGGGGACCAGTTTCTAAAGAGATCGAAACAAACAATCAATGCTAGCAAATATATAAAATAATTCAGTCAGCAAATATATAAAATAATTCAATGAGGAAAAAATTAAGACAATGCAGAAATCTGAAAAGTTAAAGTGCTAATAATTCTACTCATCAGCAATTATATTTCTAGATTGTTTGAGAGCACACTTCAGTCAGAACATAAGGAGGGTTTAACAGTGTATTCATGAATTTACAAAGAGGGGCTAGTTTAAATCAGCAAGCCTGGAAGCAATCAGATAACAAAAAAGCTGCTAGACCAGTTTTATAAACTTTAACACCTCCACAGATATAGGAGACAGTTTCAGAAGAGATCAGAAACAAAAAAACAATGCCAGCAAATATATAAAATAATTCAGTCAGAAAATATATAAAATAATTCAGTCAGGCAAAAATTAAGACAATGCAGAACTCTAAACAGTTAAAGTGCCAAGAATTCTACTTTTCAGCGATTATATTTCCAGATTGTTTGAGGGCACTCTTCAGTCAGAGCACAAGGTTTTTCTCACAGTGTATGCAGGAATTTACAAACAGGGCTATTTTAAATCAGCAAGCGTTGAAGCAATCAAATAAGAAATAAGCAGTCAGACCAGTTTTGTAAATTTTAACACCACCACAGAAATAGGGGAACCAGTTTCAGAAGAGATCAGAAACAAAATACAATGCCAGCAAATATATAAAATAATTCAGTCAGCAAATATATAAAATAATTCAATCAGGCAAAAATTAAGATAATGCAGAACTCTGAAACATTAAAGTGCCAAGAATTCTACTTATCAGCAACTATATTTCCAGATTGCTTGAGAGAACTATTCAGACGGAACACAAGCAGTTTCTAACAGTGTATGCAGGAATTTACAAAAGGGGCTATTTTAATTCAGCAAGCCTTGAAGCAATCAGGCAACAAAAAAGCTGTTAGACCAATTTTTATAAACTTTAACACCACAAGAGAAATAAGGGGAATCAGTTTCAGAAGAAATCAGAAACAAAAAACAATCCCAGCAAAGGTATAAAATAATTCAATCATGCAAAACATTAAGACAATGCAGAACTCTGAATAGTTAAAGTGCCAAGAATTCTACTTATCAGCGATTATATTTCCAGTTTGTTTGAGAGAACTCTTCAGTCAGAACACAAGGAGTTTCTGACAGTGTATGCAGGAATTTACAAACAGGGGCTATTTTAAATCAGCAAACAATGAAGCAATCAGATAACAAAAAAGCTGTTAGACCAGGTTTATAAACTTTAACACCACCACAGAAATAAGGGGGTGCAGTTCAGAAGAGATCAGAAAATCAATGCCAACAAATACATAAAAATTCAGTAAGCAAATATATAAAATAATTCAATCAGACAAAAAATAAGACAATGCAGAACTCTGAAAAGTTATTGTGCCAAAAAATCTACTTATCAGTGATTATATTTCCAGATTATTTAAGAGCACTCCTCAGTCAGAACACAAGGAGCTTCTAACAGTGTATGCAGGGATTTACAGACAGGGGCTATTTTAAATCAGCAAGCATTGAATCAATCAGATAACAAAAGAGCTATTAGATCAGCTTTATAAACTTTAACATCACCAGGGAAATAGGGGGAGACTAGTTTCAGAAGAGATAAAAAACAAGAAACAATGCCAGCAAAGGTATAATATAATTCAGTCAGGAAATATATAAAATAATTCAATCAGGCAAAAATTAAGACAATGCAGAACTCTGAAAAGTTTAAGTGCCAAGAATTCTACTTATAAGCGATTATTTTTCCAGATTGTTTGAGAGCACTCTTCAGTCAGAACACAAGGAGGTTCTAACAGTGTATGCAGGAATTTACAAACAGGGCCTAGTTTAAATCAGCAAGCCTTGAAGCAATAAGATAACAAAAAAGCTGTTAGACCAGTTTTATAAACTTTAACACCACCAGAGAAATAGGGGGAGATCAGTTTCAGAAGAGATCAGAAACAAAAAAACAATGACAGCAAATATGTAAAATAATTCAATCAGGCAAAAAAATTAATGCAGAACTCTGAAAAGTTAAAGTGCCAAAAATTCTACATATCAGCAATTATATTTCCAGATTTTTTGAGAGCACTCTTCAGTCAGATCACAAGGTGTTTCTAACAGTGTATGCAGGAATTTACAAACAGTGGCTATTTTAAATCAGCAAGCCTTGAAGCAATCAGATAACAGAAAAGCTGTTAGACCAGTTTTATAAACTTTAACACCACCACAGACATAGGGGGAAACCAGTTTCAGAAGAGAACAGAAACAAAAATCAATGCCAGCTAATATATAAAATAATTAAGTCAGCAAATATATAAAATAATTCAATCAGGCAAAAAAATGAAGACAATGCAGAACTCTAAAAAGTTAAAATGGCAGGAATTCTACCTATTAGTGATTATATTTCCAGATTGTTTGCGAGCACTCTTCAGTCAGAACACAAGGAGTTTCTAACAGTATATGCAGTAATTTACAAACAGGGGCTATTTTAAATCAACAAGCCTTGAAGCAATCTGATAACAAAAAAATTGACAGACCAGTTTTATAAACTTTAAAACCACCAGAGAAATAGGGGGACCAGTTTCAGAATAGATCAGAAACAAAAAACAATGCCAGCAAAGGTATAAAATAATTCAGTCAGCAAATATATAAAATAATTTAATCAGGCACAAAGTTAAGACAATGCAGAACTCTGAAAAGTTAAAGTGCCAAGAATTCTACTTATCAGCGATTATATTTCCAGATTGTTTGAGAGCACTCTTCAGTCAGATCACAAGGTGTTTCTAACAGTGTATGCAGGAATGTAGAAACTGGGGCTGTTTAAAATCAGAAAGCCTTGAAGCAATCAGATATCAAAAAAGCTGTTAGACCAGTTCTATAAACTTTAACCCCACCACAGAAATAGGGGAACCAGTTTCAGAATAAAACAGAAACAACAATGCCAGCTAATATATAAAGTAATTCAGTCAGTAAATATATAAAATAATTCAATCAGGCAAAAAATTAAGACAATGCAGAACTCTGAAAAGTTAAAGTGCCAAGAAATCTACTTATCAGCGATTGTATTTCTAGATTGTTTGAGAGCACTATTCAGTCAGAACACAAGGAGTTTCTAACAGTGTATGCAGTAATTTACAAACAGGAGCTATTTTAAATCAGCAAGCCCTGAAGCAATCAGGTAACAAAAAGCTGTTAGACCAGTTTTATAAACTTTAACACCACCAGAGAAATAGGGGGGACCAGTTTCCAAAGAGATCAGAGAAAAACAATGCCAGCAAATACATTCAATAATTCAGTCAGCAAATATATAAAATTATTCAATCAGCCAAAAACTAAGACTGTGCAGAACTCTGAAATGTAAAAATGCCAAGAGTTCTACTTTTCAGCGATTATATTTCCAGATTGTTTCCAAGCACCCTTCAGTCAGAACACAAGGAGTTTCTAACAGTGTATGCAGGAATTTACTAACAGGGGGTATTTTCAATCAGAACACCTTGAAGCAATCAGATAACAAAAAAGCTATGACCACTTTTATAAACTTTAACATCACCAGAGAAATAGAGAGGGAGACCACTTTCAGAAGAGATCAGAAACAAAAAAATGCCAACAAATATATAAAATAATTCAGTCAGCAAATATATAAAATAATTCAATCAGGCAAAAAATTAAGACAATGCAGAACTCTGAAAAGTTAAAGTGCCAAGAATTCTACTTATCAGTGATTATATTTCCAGATTCTTTAAGAGCACTCTTCAGTCAGAACACAAGGAGCTTCTAACAGTGTATGCAGGAATTTACTAAAAGGGCCTATTTTAAATCAGAAATCCTTGAAGCAATTAGATAACAAAATGCTAATAGATCAGTTTTATAAACTTTAACACCACCAGAAAAATAGGGGGGAGATCAGTTTCAGAAGAGATCAGAAACAAAAAAAAATGCCAACAAATACATAAAATAATTCAGTCAGCAAATATATAAAATAATTCAATCAGGCAAAAAATTAAGACAATGCAGAACTCTGAAAAGTTAAAGTGCCAAGAATTCTACTTATCAGTGATTATATTTCCAGATTCTTTGAGAGCACTCTTCAGTCAGAACACAAGGAGTTTATAACAGTGTATGCAGGAATTTACAAACAGGAGCTATTTTAAATCAGCAAGCCTTGAAGCAGTCAGGTAACAAAAAAGCTGTTAGACCAGTTTTATGAACTTTAACACCACCATTGAAATACGGGGAACCAGTTTCAGAAGAGATCAGAAACAAAAAAATCAATGTTTCAAATAAATAAAATAATTCAGTCAGCAAATATAAAAATAATTCAATCAGGGAAAAAAGTAAGACAATGCAGAACTCTGAAAAGTTAAAGTGCCAAGAATTGTACTTATCAACAATTATATTTCCAGATTGCTAGAGTGCACTCATCAGTCAGAACACAAGGAGTTTCTAACAGTATATGCAGTAATTTACAAACAGGGGCTATTTTAAATCAACAAGCCTTGAAGCAATCTGATAACAAAAAAATTGACAGACCAGTTTTATAAACTTTAAAACCACCAGAGAAATAGGGGGACCAGTTTCAGAATAGATCAGAAACAAAAAACAATGCCAGCAAAGGTATAAAATAATTCAGTCAGGAAACATATGAAATAATTCAATCAGGTAAAAAATTTAGACAATGCAAAACTGAAACTTAAAGTGCCAAGAATTCTACTTTTCACCGATTCTATTTCCAGATTGTTTGAGAGCACTCTTCAGTCAGAACACAAGGAGTTTCTAACAGTGCATGCAGAAATTTACAAACAGGTGCTATTTTGAATCAGAAGGCCTTGAATCAATCAGATAAAAAAGGTGTTAGACCTGTTTTATAAATTTTAACACCACCACAGAAATGGGGGGTCCTGTTTCAGAAGAAGTCAGAAACAAAAACACTTTCAGCTAATATATAAAATAATTTAGTCAGCAAATATATAAAATAATTCAATCAGGCAAAACATTAAGGCAATGCAGGACTCTGAAAAGTTAAAGTGCCAAGAATTCTACTTTTTAGCGATGATATTTCCAGATTGTTTCCAAGCACCCTTCAGTCAGAACACAATGAGTTTCTAAAAGTGTATGTAGGAATTTACAAACAGGGGCTATTTTCAATCAGAACGCCCTGAAGCAATCAGATAAAAAAAGCTATTAGACCAGTTTTATAATCTTTAACACCACCAGGGAATAAGGGGGAGACCAGTTTCAGAAGAGATGAGAAACAAAAAGAAAATGCCAACAAATACAGAAAATAATTCAGTCAGCAAATATATAAAATAATTAAATCAGGCAAATAAATAAGAAAATGCAGAACTCTGAAAAGTTAATGTGCCAGAAAATCTACTTATCAGCAATTGTATTTCCAGATTGTTTGAGAGAACTATTCAGTCAGTACACACACAGTTTCTAACAGTGTATGCAGGAATTTACAAACTGAGGCTGTTTTAATCAGCAAGCCTTAAAGCAATCAGATAACAAAAAAGCTGTTAGACCACTTTTATAAACTTTAACACCACCACAGAAATAAGGGGAACCACTTTCCGAAGAGATCACAAACAAAAAAAAACAATGCCAGCAAATATATAAAATAATTCAGTAAGCAAATATATAAAATAATCCAATCAGCCAAAAAACTAAGACAGTGCAGAACTCTGAAATGTAAAAATGCCAAGAGTTCTACTTTTCAGCAATTATATTTCCAGATTGTTTCCAAGCACCCTTCAGTCAGAACACAAGGAGTTTCTAACAGTGTATGCAGGAATTTACTAACAGGGGGTATTTTCAATCAGCAAGTATTGAAGCAATTTGATAAAAAAGCTTTTAGACCAGTTTTATAAACTTTAACACCACTAGAGAAATAGGGGAGAACCAATTTCAGAAGAGATCAGAAAAAAAAACAATGCCAATAAATATATAAAATAATTCAGTCAGCAAATATATATAATAATTCAATCAGGCAAAAAATTAAGACAATGCAGAACTTTGAAAAGTTAAAGTGCCATGAATTCAACCTATCAGCAATTATATTTCCAGATTGTTTGAGAGCATTCTTCAGTCAGAACATAAGGATTTTCTAACAGTGTGTGCAGGAATTTACAAACGGGCAATTTTAAATCGGAGAGCCTTGAAGTAATCACATAACAAAAAAGATGTTAGACCATTTTTATAAACTTTAACACCACCACAGAAATAGGGGAGACCAGTTTAAGAAGAGATCAGAAAAAAAAACAGTGCCAGCAAATATATCAAATAAGTCAGTAAGCAAATATATAAAATAATTAATCAGGCAAAAATTAAGACAATGCAAAACTCTGATAAGTTAAAGTGCGAAGAATTCTACCTATCAGCGATTATATTTCCAGATTATTTGAGAGCATTCTTCAGTCATAAGGCAAGGAGTTTCTAACAGTGTATGCAGGAATTTACAAACAGTGGCTATTTTAAATCAGTAAGCCTTGAAGCAATCAGATAACAAGAAGGTTTTTAGACCAGTTTTATAAACTTTAACATCACATGAGAAATAAGGGGGAGACCAGTTTCAGAAGAGATCAGAAACAAAAAAATGCCAACAAATACATAAAACAATGCAGTAAGCAAATACATAAAATAATTCAATCAGGCAAAAAATTAAGACAATGCAGAACTCTGAAAAGTCATAGTGCCAAGAATTACACTTATCAACAATTATATTTCCAAATTGTTTGAGAGCACTCTTCAGTCAGAACATAAGGAGTTTCTAACAGTGTATGCAGGGATTTACAAACAGGGGCTATTTTAAATCAGCAAGCCTTGAAGCACTCAGATAACAAAAAAGTTGTTAGACCAGTTTTATAAACTTTAACACCACCACAGAATTAGGTGGGACCAGTTTCAGAAGGCATCACAAAGAAAAAAAACAATGCCAGCAAATATATAAAATAATTCAGTCAGCAAATATATAAAATAATTCAATTCAGGCAAAAATTAAGACAATCCAGAACTCTGAAAAGTTAAAATGCCAAGAATTATAATTATCACTGATTATACTTCCTGATTGTTTGAGAGCACTCTTCAGTCAGAACACAAGGAGTTTTTAACAGTGTATGCAGGAATTTACAAACATAGGCTATTTTAAATCAGCAAGCTTTGAAGCAATCAGATAACAAAAATCTGTTAGACCAGTTTTATAAACTTTAACACCATCAGAGAAATAGGAGGAGAGACCAGTTTCCGACGAGACCAGAAAAAAAAAACAATGCCAGCAAATGTATCAAATAATTCAGTAAGCAAATATATAAAATAATTCAATCAGGCAAAAATTAAGACAATGCAGAACTCTGATAACATAAAGTGTGAAGAATTCTACCTATCAGAAATTATATTTCCAGATTATTTGAGAGCATTCTTTGGTCAGAATGCAAGGAGTTTCTCACAGTGTATGCAGAAATTTATAAACAGGGGCTATTTTAAATCAGCGAGCCTTGAAGTAATCAAATAACAAAAAAGCTGTTAGCCCAGTTTTATAAACTTTAACACCACATGAGAAATAGGGGGGAGACCAGTTTCAGAAGAGATCAGAAACACAAAAAATGCCAACAAATACATAAAACAATGCAGTAAGCAAATACATAAAATAATTCAATCAGGCAAAAAATAAGACAATGCAAATCTCTGAAAAGTTAAAGTGCCAAGAATCATACTTTTCACGATTATAGTTCCAGATTGTGTGAGAGCACTCTTCAGTCAGAACACAAGGAGTTTCTAACAGTGTATGCAGGAATTTTCAAACAAGGGGCTATTTTCATTCAGAACGTCTTGAAGCAATCAGACAACAAAAAGCTATTAGACCACTTTTGTAAACTTTAACACCACTAGAGAAATAGAGAGGGAGACCAGTTTCAGTAGAGATCAGAAACAAAAAACAATGCCAGCAAAAATATAAAATTATTCAGTCAGCAAGTATACAAAATAATTCATTCAGGCAAAATTTAAGACAATGCAAAACTCTGAAAAGTTAAAGTGCCAAGAAATATACTTATCAGTGATTGTATTTTCAGATTGTTTGAGAACACTATACAGTCAGAACAGAAGCAGTTTCTAACAATGTATGCAGGAATTTAAAAACAGATGCTGTTTTAAATCAGCAAACCTTGAAGCAATCAGATACCAAAAGAGCTGTTAGACCAGTTTGATAAACTTTAACACGATCAGAAAAATAAGTGGGGAACCAGTTTCAGACCACTATCAGAAGAGATCAGAAACAACAAAAAATGCCAGCAAATACATAACATAATTCAGTCAGCAAATATATAAAATAATTCAATCAGGGAAAAAAATAAGACAATGCAGAACTCTGAAAAGTTAAAGTGCCAAGAATGCACCCTATCAGCGATTATATTTCCAGATTGTTTGAGAGCATTCTTCAGTCAGAACACAAGGAGTTTCTGACAGTGCATGCAAGACTTTACAAACAGGGCTATTTTAAATCAGCAAGCCTTGAAGCAATCAGATAACAAACAGTCTGTTAGACCAGTTTTATAAACTTTAACACCACAAGAGAAATAGGGGGAGACCAGTTTCATAAGAGATCAGAAACAAAATAATGCCAGCAAAGGTATAAAATAATTCAGTCAGCAAATAAAATAATTCAATCAGGCAAAACATTAAGACAATGCAGAACTCTGAAAAGTTAAAGTGCCAAGAGTTCTACTTATCAGCGATTATATTTCCAGATTGTTTGAGACTGCTGTTCAGTCAGAACACAAGGAGTTTCTAACAGTGTATGCAGTAATTTACAAACATGGGCTATTTTAAATCAGGAAGCCTTGAAGCAATCAGATAACAGAAAAGCTGTTAGACCAGTTTCATAAACATTAACACCACCACAGAAATTGGGGTGGACAAGTTTCAGAAGAGATCAGAAACAAAAAAAATGCCAGCAAATATATAAAATAATTCAGTCAGCAAATATATAAAATAATTCAATCAGGCAAAAAAATTAAGACAATGCAGAACTCTGAAAAGTTAAAGTGCCAAGAATTCTACTTATCAGTGATTATATTTCCAGATTGTATGAGAGCACTCTTCAGTCAGAACACAAGGAGTTTCTAACAGCGTATCCAGGAATTTACAAAGAGGGGGTATTTTAAATCAGCAAGCCTTGAAGCAATCAGATAACAAAAAAGCTTTTAGACGAGTTTTATAAACTTTAACACTATCACAGAATTAGAGGGGGGCAGTTTCAGAAGACACCAAGAAGAAAAAAAAACAATGCCAGCAAATATATAAAATAATTCAGTCAGCAAACATATAAAATAATTCAATCAGGCAAAAAATTAAGACAATGCAGAACTCTGAAAAGTTAAATTGCCAAGAATTCTACTTATCAGCGATTATATTTCCAGATTGTTTGAGAGCACTCTTCAGTCAGAACACAAGGAGTTTCTACCAGTGTATGCAGGAATTTTCAAACATGGGCTATTTTAAATCATCAAGCCTTGAAGCAATCAGTTAACAAACAAGCTATTAGACCAGTTTTATAAACTTTAACACCAGCACAGAAATAGGTGGGGACCAGTTTCAGAAGAGATCAGAAACAAAAGAACAATGCCAGCAAATATATAAAATAATTCAGTCACAAATATATAAAATAATTCAATCAGGCAAAAAATCAAAACAATGCAGAACTCTGAAAAGTTAAAGTGCCAAGAATTCTACTTATCAGTGATTATATTTCCAGATTATTTAAGAGCACTCCTCAGTCAGAACACAAGGAGCTTCTAACAGTGTATGCAGGAATTTACAAAAATGGCCTATTTTAAATCAACAAACCTTGAAGCAATAAGATAACAAAAGAGCTGTTAGACCAGTTTTATAAACTTTAACACCACCAGACAAATAGGGGGGACCAGTTTCAGAATAGATCAGAAACAAAAAACAATGCCAGCAAAGGTATAAAATAATTCAGTCAGCAAATATATAAAATAATTTAATCAGGCACAAAATTAAGACAATGCAGAATTTTGAAAAGTTAAAATACCAGGAATTCTACCTATCAGCGATTATATTTCCAGATTGTTTGAGAGAACTCTTCAGTCAGAACACAAGGAGTTTCTAACAGTGTATGCATGAACTTACAAACAGGGGCTATTTTAAATCAGCAAGCCTTGAAGGAATCAGATGACAAAAGAGCTGTTAGACCAGTTTTATAAACTTTAACACCATCACATAAATAAGTGGGGCACCAGTTTCAGAAGAGATCAGAAACAAAAAAAAATGCCAACAAATACATAAAACAATTCAGCCAGCAAATATATAAAATAATTCAATCAGGCAAAACCTTAAGACAATGCAGAACTCTGAAAAGTTAAAGTATCAAGAATTCTACTTATCAGCCATTATATTTCCAGATTGTTTGAGAGAACTCTTCAGTCAGAACACAAGGAGTTTCTGACAGTGTATGCAGGAATTTACAAACAGGGGCTATTTTAAATCAGCAAACAATGAAGCAATCAGATAACAAAAAAGCTGTTAGACCAGGTTTATAAACTTTAACACTACAAGAGAAATAGGAGACCAGTTTCAGAAGAGATCAGAAACAAAAAACAATCCCAGCAAAGGTATAAAATAATTCAGTCAGCAAATATATAAAATAATTCAATCAGGCAAAAAATTAAGACAATGCAGAACTCTGAAAAGTTAAAGTGCCAAGAATTCAACTTATCAGCGGTTTTATTTCCAGATTGTTTGAGAGCACTGTTCATTCAGAACACAAGGAGTTTCTAACAGTGTATGCAGGAATTTACAAACATGGGCTATTTTAAATCAGGAAGCAATGAAGCAATCTGATAACAAAAAAGTGATTAGACCAGTTTTATAAACTTTAACACCACCACAGAAATAGAGGGGGACCAGTTTCAGAATAGATGAGAAGCAAATAAAATGCCAGCAAATATATAAAATAATTCAGTCAGCAAATATATAAAATAATTCAATCAGGCAAAAAATTAAGACAATGCAGAACTCTGAAAAGTTAAATTGCCAGTAATTCTACATATAAGTGATTATATTTCTAGATTCTTTGAGAGCACTCTTCAGTCAGAAAGCAAGGAATTTTTAACAGTGCATGCAGGAATATACAAAACGAGCCTATTTTAAATCAGAAATCCTTGAAGCAATTAGATAATAAAAAGCTATTAGACCAGTTTTATAAACTTTATCACTACCAGAGAAATAGGGGGGACCAGTTTCAGAAGAGATCAGAAACAAATAAAAAATGCCAACAAATACATAAAATAAATCAGTCAGCAAATATATAAAATACTTCAATCAGACAAAAAATAAGACAATGCAGAACTCTGAAAAGTTAATGTGCCAAGAAAGCTACTTATCAGCGATTGTATTTCCACATTGCTTGAGAGCACTATTAAGTCAGAACACAAGCAGTTTCTAACAGTGTATGCAGGAATTCACAAACAGGGGCTATTTTAAATCAGTAAGCCTTGAAGCAATAAGATAACAAAAGAGCAGTTAGACCACTTTTATAAACTTTAACACCACCACAGAAATAGGGGAAGCCAGTTTCAGAAGAGATCAGAAACAAAAAAAAAAACAATTCCAGCAAATACATAACATAATTCTTTCAGCAAATATATAAAATAATTCAATCAGACAAAAAATAAGACAATGCAGATCTCTGAAATGTTAAAGTGCCAGGAATTCTACCAATCAGTGATTATATTTCCAGATTGTTTGAGTGCACTCATCAAAGGAGTTTCTAACAGTGTATGCAGTAATTTACAAACAGGGATTATTTTAAATCAGCAAGCCTTGAAGCAATCAGGTAACAAAAAAGCTGATAGACCAGTTTTATAAACTTTAACACCACCAGAAAAAGAGGTGGAATCAGTATTAGAAGAGTCAGAAACAAAAAACTATCCCAGCAAAGGTATAAAATAATTCAGTCAGCAAATATATATTTTAATTCAATCAGGCAAAAAATTAAGACAATGCAGAACTCTGAAAAGTTAAAGTGCCAAGAATTCTATGTTTCAGCATTTATAATACCAGATTGTTTGAGAGCACTATTCAGTCAGAACACAAGCAGTTTATAACAGTGTATGCAGGAATTTACAGACAGGGGCTATTTTAAATCAGCAAGCATTGAATCAATCAGATAACAAAAGAGCTGTTAGACCTGTCTTATAAACTTGAACAGCACCACAGAAATGGGGGGTCTGTTTCAGTAGAAGTCAGAAACAAAGAAACAATGCCAGCTAATATATAAAATAATTCAGTCAACAAATATATAAAATAATTCAATCATGCAAAACATTAAGACAATGCAGAACTCTGAAAAGTTAAAGTGCCAAGAATTCTACTTATCAGCGATTATATTTCCAGATTGTTTAACAGCACTCTTCAGTCAGAACACAAGGAGTTTCTAACAGTGAATGCAAGAATTTACAAAAAAGGCCTATTTTAAATCAGAAATCCTTAAAGCAATCAGATAACAAAAAGCTATTAGACCAGTTTTATAAACTTTAACACCACCAGAGAATAACGGGGGAGACCAGTTTCAGAAGAGATGAGAAACAAAAAAAAATGCCAACAAATACATAACATAATTCAGTCAGCAAATATATAAAATAATTCAATCAGGCAAAAAATAAGACAATGCAGAACTCTGAAAAGGTAAAATGCCAAGAATTCTACTTTTCAGCAATGATATTTCCAGATTGTTTCCAAGCACCCTTCAGTCAGAACACAAGGAGTTTCTAACAGTGTATGCAGGAATTTTCAAACAAGGGGCTATTTTCAATCAGAACGTCCTGAAGCAATCAGATAAAAAAAGCTATTAGACTGCTTTTATAAACTTTAACACCATCAGAGAAATAGAGAGGGAGACCAGTTTCAGAAGAGATCAGAAACAAAAAAAAAATGCCAACAAATACATAAAATAATTCAGTCAGCAAATATATAAAATAATTCAATCAGGCAAAAAATTAAGACAATGCAGAACTCTGAAAAGTTAAAGTGCCAAGAATTCTACTTATCAGTGATTAAATTTCCAGATTCTTTGAGAGCACTCTTCAGTCAGAACACAAGGAGTTTATAACAGTGTATGCAGGGATTTATAAAAAGGGCCTATTTTAAATCAGCAAACCTTGAAGCAATCAGATAACAAAAAAAGCTGTTAGACCAGTTTTATAAACTTTAACACCACCAGACAAATAGGGGGGGACCAGTTTCAGAATAGATCAGAAACAAAAAAACAATGCCAGCAAAGGTATAAAATAATTCAGTCAGCAAATATATAAAATAATTTAATCAGGCACAAAATTAAGACAATGCAGAATTTTGAAAAGTTAAAATACCAGGAATTCTACCTATCAGCGATTATATTTCCAGATTGTTTGAGAGAACTCTTCAGTCAGAACACAAGGAGTTTCTAACAGTGTATGCATGAACTTACAAACAGGGGCTATTTTAAATCAGCAGGTCTTGAAGCAATCAGATAAAAAAGCTGTTAGACCAGTTTTATAAACTTTAACACCAGCATTGAAATAGGGGGAATCAGATTCAGAAGATATCAGAAAAAAAACAATGCCAGCAAATATATCAAATAATTCAATCAGCAAAACATTATAACAATGCAGATCTCTAAAAAGTGAAAGTGTCAAGAATTCTACTTATCAGCAATTGTATTTCCAGATTGTTTAAGAGCAAACTTCAGTCAGAACACAAAGAGTTTCTAACAGTGTATGCAGCAATTTACAAACAGGGGCTATTTTAAATCAGCAAGCCTTGTAGCAATCAGATAACAAACAAGCTGTTAGACCAGTTTTTATAAACTTTAACACCACCACAGAAATAAGGGGTGCAAGTTTCAGAAGAGATCAGAAAAAAAGCAACGCCAGCAAATATATAAAATTATTCAGTCAGCAAATGTATTAAATAATTCAGTCAGGCAAAAACTTAAAAACAATGGAGAACTCTGAAAAGTTAAAGTGCCAAGAATTCTACTTTTCAGTGATTATATTTACAGATTACTTATGATCAGTCTTCAGTCAAAACACAAGGAGTTTCTAACAGTGGATGCAGGAATTTACAAACAGGGACTATTTTAAATCAATAAAGATTGAAGCAATCAGATAACAAAAAAGCTGATAAAACTGTTTTATAAACTTAAACACCACCACAAAAATTGGAGGGGGACTAGTTTCCGAAGAGATCAGAAAAAAAGAACAATGCCAGCAAACACATTAAATAATTCAGTCAGCAAATATATATAATAATTCAATCAGGCAAAAAATTAAGACAATGCAGAACTTTGAAAAGTTAAAGTGCCAAGAATTCACCCTATCAGTGATTATATTTCCAGATTGTTTGAGAGCATTCTTCAGTCAGACAGTGTATGCAATAATTTACAAACAGGGTCTATTTAAAATCAGCAAGCCTTGAAGCAATCAGATAACAAAAAAGCTGTTAGACCAGTTTTATAAACTTTAACACCACAAGAGAAATAGGGGGAGACCAGTTCAGAAGAGATCAGAAAAAAAAATGCCAGCAAATACATAAAAAATTCAGTCAGCAAATATATAAAATAATTCAATCAGACAAAAAATAAGACAATGCAGAACTCTGAAAAGTTAATGTGCCAAGAAATCTGCTTATCAGTGATTGTATTTCCAGATTGTTTGAGAGCACTATTCAGTCAGAACACAAGCAGTTTATAACAGTGTATGCAGGAATTTACAGACAGGGGCTATTTTAAATCAGCAAGCCTTGAAGCAATCAGATAACAAAAGAGCTGTTAGACCAGTTTTATAAACTTTAACACCACCACAGAAATAGGGGGGACCACTTTCAGAAGAGAATAGAAACAAAGAAACAATGCCAGCTAATATATAAAATAATTCAGTCAGCAAATATATAAAATAATTCAATCATGCAAAACATTAAGACAATGCAGAACTCTGAAAAGTTAAAGTGCCAAGAATTCTACTTATCAGTGATTATATTTTCAAATTCCTTAAGAGCACTCTTCAGTCAGAACACAAGGAGCTTCTAACAGTGTATGCAGGAATTTACTAAAAGGGCCTATTTTAAATCAGAAATCCTTGAAGCAATTAGATAACAAAAAGCTAATAGATCAGTTTTATAAACTTTAACACCACCAGAGAAATAGGGGGGAGACCAGTTTCAGAAGAGATCAGAAACAAAAAAAAATGCCAACAAATACATAAAATAATTCAGTCAGCAAATATATAAAATAACTCAATCAGGCAAAAAAATAAGACAATGCAGAACTCTGAAAAGTTAATGTGCCAAGAAATCTACTTATCAGCGATTGTATTTCTAGATTGTTTGAGAGCACTATTCAGTCAGAACACAAGGAGTTTCTAACAGTGTATGCAGTAATTTACAAACAGGAGCTATTTTAAATCAGCAAGCCCTGAAACAATCAGTTAACAAAAAGCTGTTAGACCAGTTTTATAAACTTTAACACCAGTCAGAAATAGGGCTTGGGGGAATTTTCAGAAGGGCCTATTTAGATCAGAAAATAAAACAATGTTAGCAAATACATTAAATAATTCAGTCAGCAAATATATAAACTAATTCAATCAGGCAAAAAATTAAGACAATGCAGAACTCTGAAAAGTTAAAGTGCCAAGAATTCTACTTAGCCATTATATTTCCAGATTGTTTGAGAGAACTCTTCAGTCAGAACACAAGGAGTTTCTGACAGTGTATGCAGGAATTGACAAACAGGGGCTATTTTAAATCAGCAAGCCTTGAAGCAATCAGATAACAAAAAAGCTGTTAGACCAGTTTTATAAACTTTACACCACAAGAGAAATAGGGGGAGACCAGTTTCAGAAGAAATCAGAAAAAAAATGCCAACAAATACATAAAATAATTCAGTCAGCAAATATATAAAATAATTCAATCAGGCAAAAAAATAAAACAATGCAGAACTATGAAAAGTTAATGTGCCAAGAAATCTACTTATCAGTGATTGTATTTCCAGATTGTTTGAGAGTACTATTCAGTCAGAACACAAACAGTTTCTAACAGTGTATGCAGGAATTTATTTTAAATCAGCAAGCCTTGAAGCAATCAGATAACAAAAAAAGAGCTGTTAGACCTGTTTTATAAACTTTAACACCACCACAGAAATGGGGGGGCGTCTGTTTCAGAAGAGATCAGAAACAAAAAAAAAATGCCAACAAATACATAAAATAATTCAGTCAGCAAATATATAAAATAATTCAATCAGGCAAAAAATTAAGACAATGCAGAACTCTGAAAAGTTAAAGTGCCAAGAATTCTACTTATCAGTGATTATATTTCCCGATTCTTTGAGAGCACTCTTCAGTCAGAACACAAGGAATTTCTAACAGTGCATGCAGGAATATACAAAAAGGGCCTATATTAAATCAGAAATCCTTGAAGCAATTAGATAACAAAAAGCTAATAGATCAGTTTTATAAACTTTAACATCACCAGAGAAATAGGGGGAGACCAGTTTCAGAAGAGATCAGAAACAAAAAAAAATGCCAACAAATACATAAAATAATTCAATCAGGAGAAAAATAAGACACTGCAGAACTCTGAAAAGTTAATGTGCCAAGAAATCTACTTTTCAGCAATTGTATTTCTAGATTGTTTGAGAGCACTATTCAGTCAGAACACTAGCAGTTTCTAACAGTGTATGCAGGAATTTACAAACAGGGGTTATTTTAAATCAGCAAGCCTTGAAGGAATCAGATGACAAAAGAGCTGTTAGACCAGTTTTATAAACTTTAACACCATCACAGAAATCAGAGGGGTAGCAGTTTCGGAAGAGATCAAAAACAAAAAAATGCCAACAAATACATAAAATAATTCAGTCAGCAAATAGATAAAATAATTCAATCAGGCAAAAAATTAAGACAATGCAGAACTCTGAAAAGTTAAAGTTCCAAGAATTCTACATATCAGTGGTTATATTTCCAGATTCTTTAAGAGCACTCTTCAGTCAGAACACAAGCAGTTTCTAACAGTGTATGCAGGAATTTACATACGGGTTATTTTAAATCAGCAAGCCTTGAAGCAATCAGATAACAAAAAAGCTGTTAGACCACTTTTATAAACTTTAACACCACCACAGAAATAGGGGAGACCAGTTTCAGAAGAGATGAGAAACAAAAAAAAAAATGCCAACAAATACATAACATAATTCAGTCAGCAAATATATAAAATAATTCAATCAGGCAAAAAAATAAGAAAATGCAGAACTCTGAAAAGTTAATGTGCCAGAAAATCTACTTATCAGCAATTGTATTTCCAGATTGTTTGAGAGAACTATTCAGTCAGTACACACACAGTTTCTAACAGTGTATGCAGGAATTTACAAACTGAGGCTGTTTTAATCAGCAAGCCTTAAAGCAATCAGGTAACAAAAAAGCTTTTAGCCCTGTTTTATAAACTTTAACACCACCAGAGAAATAGGGGGTATCAGTTTCAGAAGAGATCAGAAACAAAAAACAATCCCAGCAAAGGTATAAAAAAATTCAGTCAGAAAATATATACAATTTTTCAATCAGGCAAAGAATTCAGACAATGCAGAAGTGTGAAAAGTTAAAGTGATAAAAATTCTATGTTTCAGCGTTTATATTTCCAGATTTTTTGAGAGCATTCTTCAGTCAGAATGCAAGGAGTTTCACACAGTGTATGCAGGAATTTACAGACAGGGTCTGTTTTAAATAATCGAGCCTTGAAGTAATCAGATAAGAAAAATGCTGTTAGCCCAGTTTTATAAACTTTAACACCACCTCAGAAATGGGCGGTCAGTTTCAGAAGAAGTCAGAAACAAAAATAATGCCAAGAAATATATAAAATAATTCAGTCGGCAAATATTTAAACTAATTCAATCAGTCAAAAAATGAAGACAACTCATAACTCTGAAAAGTTAAAGTGCCAAGAATTCTACTTATCAGCCAATATATTTCCAGATTGTTTGAAGGCACTCTTCAGTCAGAACACATGGAGTTTCTAACAGTGCATGCAGGAATTAACAAACATGTACTATTTTAAATCAGAAGGCTTGAAGCAATCAGATAACAAAAAAGGTGTTAGACCAGTTTATAAACTTTAACATCACCAGAGAAATAGAGAGGGAGATCACTGTCAGAAGAGATCAGAAACAAAAAAAAATGCCAACAAATATATAAAATAATTCAGTCAGCAAATATATAAAATAACTCAATCAGGCAAAAAAATAAGACAATGCAGAACTCTGAAAAGTTAATGTGCCAAGAAATCTACTTATCAGCGATTGTATTTCTAGATTGTTTGAGAGCACTATTCAGTCAGAACACAAGCAGTTTCTGACAGTGTATGCAGGAATTTACAAACAGGGGCTATTTTAAATCAGCAAAGATTGAAGCAATCAGATAACAAAAAAGCTGTTAAACCAGTTTTATAAACTTTAACACCAACAAAAAAATAGGAGGAGAGACCAGTTTCCGACGAGACCAGAAAAAAAAACAATGCCAGCAAATGTATCAAATAATTCAGTCAGCAAATATATAAAATAATTCAATCATGGGAAAAATTAAGACAATGAAGGACTCTGAAAAGTTAAAGTGCCAAGAATTCTACCTATCAGCAATTAAACTTCCTGGTTGTTTGAAATCACTCATCAGTCAGAACAAAATGAGTTTCTAACAGTGTATGCAGCAATTTACAAACAGGGACTATTTTAAATCAGCGAGCCTTGAAGTAATCAGATAACAAGAAAGCTGTTAGTCCAGTTTTATAAACCTTAACAACACCTCAGAAATGGGCGGTCAGTTTCAGAAGAAGTCAGAAACAAAAAATGCCAGCAAATATATAAAATAATTCTATCAGCAAAACATTATAACAATGCAGATCTCTAAAAAGTGAAAGTGAAAATAATTATACTTATCAGCAATTATATTTCCAGATTGTTTGAGAGCAAACAGGGGCTATTTTAAATCAGCAAGCCTTGAAGCAATCAGATAACAAAAAAGCTGTTAGACCACAAGAGAAATAGGGGGAGACCAGTTTCAGAATAAATCAGAAATAAAAATGGCAACAAATACATAAAAAAATCAGTCAGCAAATATATAAAATAATTCAATCAGGCAAAAAATAAGCCAGTGCAGAACTGTGAAAAGTTAATGTGCCAAGAAATCTACATATCAGTGATTGTATTTCCAGGTTGTTTGAGAGCACTATTCAGTCAGAACAAAAGGAGTTTCTAGCAGTGTATGCAGCAATTTACAAACAGGGACTACTTTAAATCAGCGAGCCTTGAAGTAATCAGATAACAAAAAAGCTGTTAGTCCAGTTTTATAAACTTTAACAACACCTCAGAAATGGGCGGTCAGTTTCAGAAGAAGTCAGAAAAAAAAAATGCCACTAAATATATAAAATAATTCAGTCAGCAATTATATAAACTAAATCAGGCAAAAAATTAAGACAATTCAAAACTTTGAAAAGTTAAAGTGCCAAGAATTCTACTTATCAGTGATTATATTTCCAGATTCTTTAAGAGCACATTTCAGTCAGAACACAAGTAGCTTATAACTGTGTATGCAGGAATTTGCTAAAAGTGCCTATTTTAAATCAGAAATACTTGAAGCAATTAGATAACAAAAAGCTAATAGATCAGTTTTATAAACTTTAATATCACCAGAGAAATAGGGGGGAGACCAGTTTGAGAAGAGATCAGAAACAAAAAAATGCCAACAAATACATAAAATAATTCAATCAGGCAAAAAATAAGACAATGCAGAACTCTGAAAAGCTAAAGTGCCAAGAAATCTACTTATCTAGCAAGTGCATTTCTAGATTGTTTGAGAGCACAATTCAGTCAGAACACAAGCAGTTCTAACAGTGTATGCAGGAATTTACAAACAGAGGCTATTTTAAATCAGCAAGCCTTGAAGGAATCAGATAACAAAAGGGTTGTTAGACAAGTTTTATAAACTTTAACACCATCACAGAAATCAGAGGGGTACCAGTTTCAGAAGAGATCAGAAACAAAAAAAAAATGCTAGCAAATATATAAAATAATTCAGTCAGCAAATATATGAAATAATTCAATCAGGCAAAAAAATAAGACAATGCAGAACTCTGAAACGTTAATTTTCCAAGAAATCTACTTATCAGCGATTGTATTTCCAGATTGTTTAAGATCACTATTCAGTCAAAACACAAGCAGTTTCTAACAGTGTATGCAGGAATTTACATACAGGCTATTTTAAATCAGCAAGCCTTGAAGCAATCAGATAACAAAAAAGCTGTTAGACCACTTTTATAAACTTTAACACCACCACAGAAATAGGGGGAACCACTTTCAGAAGAGATCAGAACGAAAAAAAACAATGCCAGCAAATATATAACATAATTCATTCAGCAAATATATGAAATAATTCAATCAGGCAAAAAAATAAGACAATGCAGAACTCTGAAAAGTTAATGTGCCAGAAAATCTACTTGTCAGCGATTGTATTTCCAGGTTGTTTGAGAGAACTATTCAGTCAGAATACAAGCAGTTTCTAACAGTGTATGCAGGAATTTACAAACAGGAGCTATTTTAATCAGCAAGCCTTGAAGCAATCAGGTAACAAAAAAGCTTTTAGACCAGTTTTATAAACTTTAACACCACCAGAGAAATAGGGGGAATCAGTTTTAGAAGAGATCAGAAACAAAAAACAATCCCAGCAAAGGTATAAAATAATTCAGTCAGCAAATATATAAAATAATTCAATCAGGCAAAAAATTAAGACAATGCAGAACTCTGAAAAGTTAAAGTGCCAAGAATTCTATGTTTCAGCGTTTTTATTTCTAGATGGAGAGCATCCTGCAGTCAGAATGCAAGGAGTTTCTAACAGTGTATGCAGGAATTTACAGACAGGGTCTGTTTTAAATCAGTGAGCCTTGAAGTAATCAGAACAAAAAAGCTGTTAGCCCAGTTTTATAAACTTTAACACCACCTCAGAAATGGGCGGTCAGTTTCAGAAGAAGTCAGAAACAAAAAACAATGCCAATAAATATATAAAATAATTCAGTCGGCAAATAGATAAACTAATTAAATCAGGCAAAAAATTAAGACAATTCAGAACTCTGAAAAGTTAAAGTGCCAAGAATTCTACTTATCAGCCAATATATTTCCAGATTGTTTGAAGGCACTCTTCATTCAGAACACATAGAGTTTCTAACAGTGCATGCAGGAATTTACAAACATGTGCTATTTTAAATCAGAAGGCCTTGAAGCAATCAGATAACAAAAAAGGTGTTAGACCAGTTTTATAAACTTTAACACCACCACAGAAATGGGGGTCTGTTTCAGAAGAAGTCAGAAACTAAAAAACAATGCCAGCTAATATATAAAATAATTCAGTCAGCAAATATATAAAATAATTAAATCAGGCAAACACCAGAGAAATAGGGGGGAGATCAGTTTCAGAAGAGATCAGAAACAAAAAATGCCAACAAATTCATAAAATAATTCAGTCAGCAAATATATAAAATAACTCAATCAGGCAAAAAAAAAATAAGACAATGCAGAACTCTGAAAAGGTAATGTACCAAGAAATGTACTTATCAGTGATTGTATTTCTAGATTGTTTGAGAGCACTATTCAGTCAGAACACAAGCAGTTTCTGACAGTGTATGCGGGAATTTACAAACAGGGGCTATTTTAAATCAGCAAAGATTGAAGCAATCAGATAATAAAAAAGCTGTTAAACCAGTTTTATAAACTTTAACACCACCACAAAAATAAGAGGGGGACCAGTTTCTGACGAGATCAGAAAAAAAACAATGCCAGCAAATATATTAAATAATTCAGTCAGCAAATATATAAAATAATTCAATCGGGGAAAATTAAGACAATGCAGGACTCTGAAAAGTTAAAGTGCCAAGAATTCTACCTATCAGCAATTACATTTCCTGGTTGTTTGAAATCACTCATCAGCCAGAACAAAAGGAGTTTCTAACAGTGTATGCAACAATTTACAAACAGGGACTATTTTAAATCAGTGAGCCTTGAAGTAATCAGATAACAAGAAAGCTGTTAGTCCAGTTTTATAAACCTTAACAACACCTCAGAAATGGGCGGTCAGTTTCAGAAGAAGTCAGAAACAAAAAATGCCAATAAATATATAAAATAATTCAGTCAGCAAATATATAAAATAACTAAATCAGGCAAAAAAATAAGACAATGCAGAACTTTGAAAAGTTAAAGTGCCAAGAATTCTACTTATCAGTGATTATATTTCCAGATTCTTTAAGAGCACATTTCAGTCAGAATACAAAGAGCTTCTAACAGTGTATGCAGGAATTTACTAAAAGGGCCTATTTTAAATCAGAAATCCTTGAAGCAATTAGGGGGCAACAGATTCAGAATTTATCAGAAAAAAAACAATGCCAGCAAATATATAAAATAATTCTATCAGCAAAACATTATAACAATGCAGATCTCTAAAAAGTGAAAAGAATTATACTTATCAGCAATTATACTTCCAAATTGTTTGAGAGCAAACAGGGGCTATTTTAAATCAGCAAGCCTTGAAGCAACCAGATAACAAGAAAGCTGTTAGACCACAAGAGAAATAGGGGGAGACCAGTTTCAGAATAAATCAGAAATAAAAATGGCAACAAATACATAAAAAAATCAGTCAGCAAATATATAAAATAATTCAGTCAGGCAAAAAATAAGCCAGTGCAGAACTATGAAAAGTTAATGTGCCAAGAAATCTACATATCAGTGATTGTATTTCCAGGTTATTTGAGAGCACTATTCAGTCAGAACAAAAGGAGTTTCTAACAGTGTATGCAGCCATTTACAAACAGGGACTATTTTAAATCAGCGAGCCTTGAAGTAATCAGATAACAAAAAAGCTGTTAGTCCAGTTTTATAAACTTTAACAACACCTCAGAAATGGGCGGTCAGTTTCAGAAGAAGTCAGAAACAAAAAAATGCCAATAAATATATAAAATAATTCAGTCAGCAAATATATAAAATAACTAAATCAGGCAAAAAATAAGACAATGCAGAACTTTGAAAAGTTAAAGTGCCAAGAATTCTACTTATCAGTGATTAAGAGCACATTTCAGTCAGAATACAAAGAGCTTCTAACAGTGTATGCAGGAATTTACTAAAAGGGCCTATTTTAAATCAGAAATCCTTGAAGCAATTAGATAACAAAAAGCTATTAGACCAATTTTATAAACTTTAACATCACCAGAGAAGTAGGGGGGAGACCAGTTTGAGAAGAGATCAGAAACAAAAAAAAAATGCCAACAAATACATAAAATAATTAAATCAGGCAAAAAATAAGACAATGCAGAACTCTGAAAAGCTAATGTGCCAAGAAATCTAATTATCTAGCAAGTGCATTTCTAGATTGTTTGAGAGCACAATTCAGTCAGAACACAAGCAGTTCTAACAGTGTATGCAGGAATTTACAAACAGGGGCTATTTTAAATCAGCAAGCCTTGAAGGAATCAGATAACAAAAAAGTTGTTAGACAAGTTTTATAAACTTTAACACCATCACAGAAATCAGAGGGGTACCAGTTTCAGAAGAGATCAGAAACAAAAAAATGCCAACAAATACATAAAACAATGCAGTAAGCAAATACATAAAATAATTCAATCAGGCAAAAAATTGACAATGCAGAACTCTGAAAAGTTAATTTTCCAAGAAATCCACTTATCAGCGATTGTATTTCCAGATTGTTTAAGATCACTATTCAGTCAGAACACAAGCAGTTTCTAACAGTGTATGCAGGAATTTACATACGGGTTATTTTAAATCAGCAAGCCTTGAAGCAATCAGATAACAAAAAAGCTGTTAGACCACTTTTATAAACTTTAACACCACCACAGAAATAAGGGGAACCACTTTCCGAAGAGATCAGAAACAAAAAAAAAAACAATGCCAGCAAATATATAACATAATTCATTCAGCAAATATATAAAATAATACAATCAGGCAAAAAATAAGTCGATGCAGATCTCTGAAAAGTTAAAGTGCCAGGAATTCTACCTATCAGTGGTTATAGTTCCAAATTGTTTGAGTTCACTCATCAGTCAGAACACAAGGAGTTTGTAACAGTGAATGCAGTAATTTACAAACAGGCTATTTTAAATCAGCAAGCCTTGAAGCAATCAGATAACAAAAAAAGCTGATAGACCAGTTTTATAAAATTTAAAACCACCAGAGAAATGGGGGAGGGCCAGTTTCAGAAGAGATCAGAAACAAAAAAAAAATGCCAGCAAAGGTATAAAATAATTCAGTCAGCAAATATGTAAAATAATTCAATGAGGCAAAAAAATTAAGACAATGCAGAACTCTGAAAAGTGAAAGGGCCAAGAATTCTACATTTCAGCGTTTATATTTCCATATAATTTTAGAGCAATTTTCATTCACAACACAAGGAGTTTCTAAAAGTGTATGCAGGAATTTACAAACAGGGTCTATTTTTAATCAGCAAGCCTTGAAGGAATCAGATAACAAAAAAGCCACCAGACCAGTTTTATAAACTTTAACACCGGCACAGAAAGAGGGGGAACCAGTTTCAGAAGAGATCAGAAACAAAAAAACAATGTCAGCAAATATATAAAATAATTCATTCGGCAAAAAATTAAGGCAATAAAGAACTCTGAAAAGCTAAATGCCAAGAATTTTACCTATTAACAATTATATTTCCGAATTGTTTAAGAGAACTCTTCAGTCAGAAAAAAGGGAGTTTCTAATAGTGTGTGCAGGAATTTACAAATAGGGGCTATTTTAAATCAGTGAGCCTTGAAGTAATCAGGTAACAAAAAAGCTGTTAGACCACTTTTATAAACTTTAACACCACCACAGAAATAGGGGAACCACTTTCAGAAGAGATCAGAACCAAAAAAAACAATGCCAGCAAATATATAACACAATTTATTCAGCAAATATATAAAATAATACAATCAGGCAAAAAATAAGTCAATGCAGATCTCTGAAAAGTTAAAGTGCCAGGAATTCTACCTATCAGTGGTTATATTTCCAAATTGTTTGAGTTAACTCATCAGTCAGAACACAAGGAGTTTCTAACAATGAATGCAGTAATTTACAAATGGGGGTTATTTTAAATCAGCAAGCCTTGAAGCAATCAGATAACAAAAAAAGTTGATAGACCAGTTTTATAAACTTTAAAACCACCAGAGAAATGGGGCAGGGCCAGTTTCAGAAGAGACCAGAAACAAAAAAAAAAAAAAAAATGCCAGCAAAGGTATGAAATAATTCAGTCAGCAAATATGTAAAATAATTCAATGAGGCAAAAAAATTAAGACAATGCAGAACTCTGAAAAGTGAAAGGGCCAAGAATTCTACATTTCAGTGTTTATATTTCCATATAATGTTAGAGCAATTTTCATTCACAACACATGGAGTTTCTAAAAGTGTATGCAGGAATTTACAAACAGGGTATATTTTTAATCAGCAAGCCTTGAAGGAATCAGAGAACAAAAAAGGCCACTAGACCAGTTTTATAAACTTTAACACCAGCACAGAAAGAGGGGGAACCAGTTTCAGAAGAGATCAGAAACAAAAAAACAATGTCAGCAAATATATAAAATAATTCATTCGGCAAATATATAAAATAATTGCAAA
>NC_056726.1:511077001-511125984 GCF_019279795.1 Protopterus annectens | reverse complement strand
GTTCTGACTGAAGAGTGCTCTCAAACAATCTGGAAATATAATTGATAAGTAGAATTCTTGGCACTTTAACTTTTCAGAGTTCTGCATTGTCTTAATTTTTGCCTGATTGAATTATTTTAGACATTTGCTGACTGAATAAATTTATATATTTTCTGGTAATGTTTTTTTTTGTTTCTGATATCTTCTGAAACTGCCACCGCTATTTCTGGGGTGGTGTTTAAGTTTATAAAACTGGTCTAACAGCTTTTTGTTATCTGATTGCTTCAATGCTTGTTGGTGTAAAATAGCCCCTGTTTGTAAATTCCTGCATACACTGTTAGAACCTCCTTGTGTTCTGACTGAAGAGTGCTCACAAACAATCTGGAAAAATAATCGCTGATAAGTATAATTCTTAGTATTTTAACTTTTCAGAGTTCTGCATTGTCTTAATTTTTGCCTGATTGAATTATTTTATATATTTGCTGACTGAATTATTTTATATATTTGCTGGCATTGTTTTTTGTTTGTTTGTGATCTCTTCTGAAACTAGCCCCCCCCCCATTTCTGTGGTGGTGTTAAAGTTTATAAAACTGGTCTAACAGCTTTTTTATTATCTGATTGCTTCAAGGCTTGCTGATTTAAAATAGCCCCTGTTTGTAAATTCCTGCATACACTATTAGAAACTCCTTGTGTTCTGACTGAAGAGTGCTCTCAAACAATCTGGAAATATAATCGATTATAAGTAGAATTCTTGGCACTTAAACTTTTCAGAGTTCTGCATTAATTTTTTTGCCTGATTGAATTATTTTATATATTTGCTGACTGAATTATTTTATATATTTGCTGGCATTGTGTTTTGTTTCTGATCTGTTCTGAAACTGGTCCCCCCGCCATTGCTGTGGTGGTATTAAAGTTTATAAAACTGGTCTAACAGCTTTTTTGTTATCTGATTGCTTCAAGGCTTGCTGATTTAAAATAGCCCCTGTTTGTAAATTCCTGCATACACTATTAGAAACTCCATGTGTTCTGACTGAAGAGTGCTCTCAAACAATCTGGAAATATAATTGCTCATAAGTAGAATTCTTGGCTCTTTAACTTTTCAGAGTTCTGCATTGTCTTAATTTTTGCCTGACTGAATTATTTTATATATTTGCTGACTGAATTATTTTATATATTTGCTGGCATTGTGTTTTGTTCCTGATCTCTTCTGAAACTGCCCTCCCCCCATTTCTGTGGTGGTGTTAAAGTTTAGAAAACTAGTCTAACAGCTTTGTTGTTAACTGAGTGCTTCAAGTCTTGCTGATTTAAAATAGCTCCTGTTTGTAAATTTCTGCATGCACTGTTCTAAATTCCTTTTGTTCTGACTGAAGGGTGCTTTCAAACAATCTGGAAATATAGTTGCTGATAAGTAGAATTCTTGGCACATTAATGTTTCAGAGTTCTGCATTGTCTTAATTGTTTACCCGATTGAATTATTTTATATATTTGCTGACTGAATTATTTTATATATTTGCTAACATTGATTTTTTTGTTTCTGATCTCTTTCAAAACTGGTCCCCCCTATCTGTGGTGATTTTAAAGTTTATAAAACTGGTCTAGCAGCTTTTTGTATCTCATTGCTTCAAGGCTTGCTGACTTAAAATAGCCCCTGTTTGTAAATTCCTGCATACATTGGTAGAAGCTCCTTATGTTCTGACTGCTCGCAAACAAACTGGAAATATAACTGCTGATGAGTAGAATTCTTGTACTTTAAGTTTTCAGAGTTCTGCATTGTCTTAATTTTTTGCCTGATTGAATTATTTTATATATTTGCTTACTGAATTATTTGATACATTTGCTGGCATTGTTTTTTTTTCTGGTCTCGTCGGAAACTGGTCCCCCCCTATTTCTGTGGTGGTGTTAAAGTTTATAAAACTGGTCTAACAGCTTTTTTGTTATGTGATTACTTCAAGGCTCGCTGATTTAAAGTTGCCCCTGTTTGTAAATTCCTGCATACACTGTTAGAAACTCCTTGCGTTCTGACTGAAGAATGCTCTCAAAAAATCTGGAAATATAATCGCTGATAGGGTGAATTCCTGGCACTTTAACTTTTCAGAGATCTGCATTGTCTTAATTTTTTGCCTGATTGAATAATTTTATATATTTGCTGACTGAATTATTTAATGTATTTGCTGGCATTGTTTTTTCTGATCTCTTCGGAAACTGGTCCCTCCTCGTATTTTCTTCGTGGTGTTAAAGTTTATAAAACTGGTGTAACAGCTTTTCTGTTATCTGATTGCTTCAAGGCTTGCTGATTTAAAGTAGCCCCTGTTTGTAAATTCCTGCATCACTATTAGAAACTCCCTTTGAAGAGTGCTCTCAAACAATCTGGAAATATAATCACTGATAAGTAGAATTCTTGGCACTTAAACTTTTCAGAGTTCTGCATTGTCTTAATTGTTTGCCCGATTGAATTATTTTATGTATTTGCTGACTGAATTATTTTATATATTTCCTTGCATTGATTTTTTGTTTCTAATCTCTTCTGAAATCGGTCCCACCCCCATTTTTATGGTGGTGTTAAAATTTACAAAACTGGTCTAGCAGCTTTTTTATTATCTGATTCTTCAAGGCTTTCTCATTTAAAACAGCCCCAGTTTGTACATTCCTGCAAATACTGTTAGGAACTCCTTGTGTTCTGACTAACGAGTACTGTAAGACAATCTAGAAATATAATTGCTGATAAGTAGAATTCTTGGCACTTTAACTTTTCAGAGTTCTGCATTGTCTTAATTTTTTGCCTGATTGAATTATTTTATATATTTGCTTACTGAATTATTTTATATATTTGCTGGCATTGTATTTTGTTTCTGATCTCTTCTGAAACTGGTCCCCCACTATTTCTGTGGTGGTGTTAAAGTTTATAAAACTGGTCTAACTACTTTTTTTTTTTTTATCTGACTGCTTCAAGGCTTGCTGATGTAAAATATAGCCTGCTTGTAAATTCCTGCATACACTGTTAGAAACTCCTTGTGTTCTGACTGAAGAGTACTCTCAAACAGTCTAGAAATATAATTGCTGATAAGTAGAATTCTTGGCACATTAACTTTTCAGAGTTCTGCATTGTCTTAATTTTTGCCTGACTGAATTATTTTATATATTTGCTGACTGAATTATTTTATATATTTGCTGACATTGTTTTTTTTGTTTCTGATCTGTACTGAAACTGGTCCCCCCATTTTTGTGGTGGTGTTAAACTTTATAAAACTGACTTAACAGCTTTTTTGTTATCTGATTGCTTCAAGGCTTGCTGATTTAAAATAGCCCATGTTTGTAAATTCCTGCATACACTGTTAGAAACTCCTTGTGTTCTGACTGAAGAGTGCTCTCAAACAATCTGGAAATATATTGGCTGATAAGTAGAATTCTTGGCACTTTAACTTTTCAGAGTTCTGAGTTGTCTTAATTTTTGACTGATTGAATTAGTTTAAATATTTGCTGACTGAATTATTTTACATATTAGCTATCACTGATTGTTTGTTTCTGATCTCTTCTGAAACTGACCCCCCATTTCCGTGGTGGCTTTAAAGTCTATAAAACTGGTTTAACAGCTTTTTTGTTATCTGATTGCTTCACGGCTTGCTGATTTAAAATGGTCCTGTTTGTAAATTCCTGCATACACTGTTAGAAACCCCTTGTGTTCTTACTGAAGAGTGCTCTCAAACAATCTGGAAATAAAAACGCTGATAAGTAGAATTCTTGGCACTTTAACTTTTCAGAGGTCTGCATTGTCTTACTTTTTTGCATCATTGAATTATTTTATATATTTGCTGGCATTTTTTTGTTCCTGATCTCTTCTGAAACTGGTTCTCCCCTATTTCTGTGGTGGTGTTAAAGTTTATAAAACTGGTCTAACAGCTTTTTTGTTATTTAATTGCTTCAAGGCTTGCTGATTTAAAATAGTCCATGCTTGTAAATTCCTGCATGCACTGTTAGAAACTCCTTGTGTTCTGACTAAAGAGTGCTCACAAACAATATGGAAATATAATCGCTAAGTATAATTCTTGACACTTTAACTTTTCAGAGTTCTGCATTGTCTTAATTTTTTGTGAATTATTTTATATATTTTCTGACTGAATTATTTTATATATTTGCTGGCATTGTTTTTTTTCTTTGTGATGCCTTCTGAAACTGGTCCCACCCGCCTAATTCTGTGGTGGTGTTAAAGTTTATAAAACTGGTCTAACAGCTTTTTGTATCTGACTGCTTCAAGCATTGCTGATTTAAAATAGCCCCTGTTTGTAAATTCCTGCATACACTGTTAGAAACTCCTTATGTTCTGGCTGAAGAGTGCTCTCAAACAATTTGGAAATATAATCGTTGATAAGTATAATTCTTGGCACTATGACTTTTCAGAGTTTTGCATTGTCTTAAATTTTGCATGAGTTATTTTATATATTTGCTGACTGAATTATTTTATATATTTGCTGGCATTGTGTCTTTTTTTTCCTGATCTTATCTGAAACTGATTCCCCCTAATTCTGTGGTGGTGTTAATGTTTATAAAACTGGTCTAACAGTTTTTTTTGTTATCTGATTGCTTAAAGGCTTGCTGATTTAAAATAGCCTCTGTTTGTAAATTCCAGCATACACTGTTAGAAACTCCTTGCGTTCTGACTGAAGAGTGCTCTCAAACAACCTGGAAATATAATCGCTGATAAGTATAATTCTTGGCACTTTTAACTTTTCAGACTTTTGCATTGTCTTAATTTTTGCCTGAATTGAATTTTTTTATATATTTGCTGACTGAATTATTTTATATATTTGCTGGCATTGTTTTTTTGTTTCTGATCTCTTCTGAAACTGCCCCCCCCCCCAATTTCTGTGGTGGTGTTAAAGTTTATAAAACTGGTCCAACAGCTTTTTTATTTGATTGCTTCAAGGCTTGCTGATTTAAAATAGCTCCTGTTTGTAAATTCCTGCATACACTGTTAGAAACCCCTTGTGTTCTGACTGAAGAGTGATCTCAAACAATCTGGAAATATATACGCTGAGAAGTAGAAATCTTGGCACTTAAACTTTTCAGAGTTCTGCATTGTCTTAATTTTTTGCCTGATTGAATTATTTTATATATTTGCTGACTTAATTATTTTATATATTTGCTGTCATTGTTTTTTTGTTTCTGATCTCTTCTGAAACTTGTCCACCCCCATTTTTGTGGTGGTGTTAACGTTTATAAAACTGGTCCCCCCACTTTTTTGTTATCTGAGTGTTTCAAGGCTTGCTGGTTAAAAATAGCCCGTTTGTAAATTCCTGCATACACTGTTATAAACTCCTTGTGTTCTGACTGAAAAGTGCTCTCAAAGAATCTGGAAATTTAATGGCTGATAATTAGAATTCTTGGCACTTTAACTTTTCAGAGTTCTGCATTGTCTTAATTTTTTGCCTGATTGAATTATCTTATATATTTTCTGACTGAATTATTTTATATATTTGCTGGCATTGTTTTTTTGTTTCAGTTGTCTTCTGAAACTGTTCCCCTATTTTTATGGTGTTGTTAAAGTTTATAAAACTGGTCTAACAGCTTTTCTGTTATCTGATTGCTTCAAGTCTTGCTGATTTAAAATAGCACCTGTTTGTAAATTCCTGCATACACTGTTAGAAACTCCTTGTGTTCTGACTGAAGAGTGCTCTCAAACAATCTGGAAATATAATCGCTGATAAGTATAATTCTTGGCACTTTAACTTTTCAGAGTTCTGCATTGTCTTAATTTTTGCCTGAATTATTTTATATATTTGCTAACTGAATTATTTTATATATTTGCAGCATTGTTTTTTTCTTCCTGATCTCTTCTGAAACTGGTTCCCCTCCTATATCTGGGGTGGTGTTAAAGTTTATAAAACTGGTCTAACAGCTTTTTTGTTATCTGATTGCTTCAAGGCTTGCTGATTTAAAATAGCCCCTGTTTGTAAATTCCTGCATACACTGTTAGAAACTCCTTGTGTTCTGACTGAAGAGTGCTCTCAAACAATCTGGAAATATAATCGATGATAAGTAGAATTCTTGGCACTTAAACTTTTCAGAGTTCTGCATTAATTTTTTGCCTGATTGAATTATTTTATATATTTGCTGACTGAATTATTTTACATATTAGCTAGCATTGATTTTTTGTTTCTGATCTCTTCTGAAACTGCACCCCCCCATTTCCATGGTGGCGTTAAAGTTTATAAAACTGGTCTAACAGCTTTTTTGTCATCTGATTGCTTCACGGCTTGCTGATTTAAAATAGCTTATGTTTATAAATTCCTGCATACACTGTTAGAAATTATTTGTGTTCTGGCTGAAGAGTGCTCTCAAACATCTGGAAATATAATGCCTGATAAATAGTATTCTTGGCACTTTAACATTTCAGAGTTCTGCATTGTCTTAATTTTTTGCATCATTGAATTATTTTATGTATTTGCTGACTGAATTATTTTATATATTTCCTTGCATTGATTTTTTGTTTCTAATCTCTTCTGAAACTGCCCCCCCATTTTTATGGTGGTGTTAAAATTTACAAAACTGGTCTGACTGCTTTTTTCTTATCTGATTGCTTCAAGGCTTGCTGATTTAAAATAGCCCCTGTTTGTAAATTCCTGCATACACTGTTAGAACATCCTTGTGTTCTGACTGAAGAGTGATCTCAAACAATCTGGAAATATAATTGCTGATAAGTAGAATTCTTGATACTTTAACTTTTCAGAGTTCTCCATTGTCTTAATTTTTTGCCTGATTGAATTATTTTATATATTTGCTGACTGAATTATTTTATATATTTGCTGGCATTGTTTTTTTGTTTCTGATTTCTTCTGAAACCGCCCCCCCATTTTTATGGTGGCGTTAAAATTTACAAAACTGGTCTGACTGCTTTTTTCTTATCTGATTGCTTCAAAGCTTGCTGATTTAATATAGCCCCTGTTTGTAAATTCCTGCATACACTGTTAGAAACCCCTTGTGTTCTGACTGAAGAGTGCTCTCAAACAATCTGGAAATATAATCGCTGATAAGTAGAATTCTTGGCACTTTAACTTTTCAGAGTTCTGCATTAATTTTTTGCCTGATTGAATTATTTTATATATTTGCTGACTTAATTATTTTATATATTTGCTGTCATTGTTTTCTTTGTTTCTGATCTCTTCTGAAACTTGTCCACCCTCATTTTTGTGGTGGCTTTAAAGTTTATAAAATTGGTCTAACAACTTTTTTGTTATCTGATTGCTTCAAGGCTTGCTGATTTAAAATAGCCTATGTTTGTAAATTCCTGCATACACTGTTATAAACTCCTTGTGTTCTGACTGAAAAGTGCTCTCAAAGAATCTGGAAATTTAATGGCTGATATATAGAATTCTTGGCACTTTAACTTTTCAGAGTTCTGCATTTTCTTAATTTTTTGCCTGACTGAATTCTTTTATTTATTTGCTGATTTAATTAGTTTATATATTTGCTGGCATTGTTTTTTTCTGATCTCTTTTGAAACTGGTTTCCCTCCACAATTTCATTGGTGGTGTTAAAGTTTATAAAACTGGTCTAATAGCTTTTTGTTATCTGATTGAGTCAAGGCTTGCTGATTTAAAATAGCACCTGTTTGTAAATTCCTGCATACACTGTTAGAAACTCCTCGTGTTCTGACTGAAGAGTGCTCTCAAACAATCTGGAAATATAATCGCTGACAAATAGAATTCTTGGCACTTTAACTTTTCAGAGTTCTCCATTGTCTTAATTTTTTGCCTGATTGAATTATTTTATATATTTGCTGACTGAATTATTTTATATATTTGCTGGCATTGATTTTTTGTTTCTGATTTCTTCTGAAACCGCCCCCCCCCCATTTTTATGGTGGGGTTAAAATTTACAAAACTGGTCTTACTGCTTTTTTGTTATCTGATTGCTTCAAAGCTTGCTGATTTAATATAGCCCCTGTTTGTAAATTCCTGCTTACATTGTTAGAAACCCCTTGTGTTCTGACTGAAGAGTGATCTCAAACAATCTGGAAATATAATCGTTGATGAGTGTAATTCTTGGCACTATAACTTTTCAGAGATCTGCATTGTCTTAATTTTTGCCTGATTGATTTATTTTATATATTTGCTGACTGAATTATTTTATATATTTGCTGGCATTGACTTTTTGTTTCTGATTTCTTCTGAAACTGTTCCACCCTATTTTTGTGGTGGTGGTAACATTTATAAAACTGGTTTAACAGCTTTTTTCTTATCTGATTGCTTAAAGGCTTGCTGATTTAAAATAGCCCCTGTTTGTAAATTCCTGCATACACTGTTAGAAACCCCTTGTGTTCTGACTGAAGAGTGATCTCAAACAATCTGGAAATATAATTTCTGGTAGGTAGAATTCTTCACACTTTATGTTATCAGAGTTCTGCATTGTCTTAATTTTTCGCCTGATTGAATTATTTTATATATTTGCCGACTGAATTATTTTATATATTTGCTGACATTTTTTTTTTTGTTTCTGATCTCTTCTGAAACTGGTCCCCCCTATTTCTGTGGTGGTGTTAAAGTTTATAAAACTGGTCTAACAGCTTTTTTGTTATCTGATTGCTTCAAGGCTTGCTGATTTAAAATAGCCTGTTTATAAATTCCTGCATACACTGTTAGAAACTCCTTGTGTTCTGACTGAAGAGTGCTCTCAAACAATCTGGAAATATAATTGCTGATAAGTAGAATTCTTGGCACTTTAACTTTTCAGAGTTCTGCATTGTCTTAATTTTTTGCCTGATTGAATTATTTTATATATTTGCTGACTGAATTATTTTATATATTTGCTGGCATTGGTTCATTTTTTCATCCTGATTTCTTCTGAAACTGGTTCCCCCCTAATTTCTGTGGTGGTGTTAAGGTTTATAAAACTTGTCTAACAGCTTTGTTGTTATCTGATTGCTTCAAGGCTTGCTGATTTAAAATATCCTGTTTGTAAATTCCTGCATACACTGTTGGAAACTCCTTGTGTTTTGACTGGAGTGCTCTCAAACAATCTGGAAGTATATTCGGTGATAAGTATAATTCTTGGCACTTTTACTTTTCAAGAGTTCTTCATTGTCTTAAATTTTGCAGAAATTATTTTATATATTTGCTGACTGAATTATTTTATATATTTGCTGGCATTGTTTTTTTGTTTCTGATCTCTTCTGAAACTGTCCCCCCCATTTCTGTGGTGGTGTTAAAGTTTATAAAACTGGTCTAACAGCTTTTTTGTTATCTGATTGCTTCAAGGCTTGCTGATTTAAAATAGCCCCTGTTTGTAAATTCCTGCATACACTGTTAGAAACCCCTTGTGTTCTGACTGAAGAGTGCTCTCAAACAATCTGGAAATGTAATCGTTGATAATTAGAATTCTTGGCACTCTAACTTTTCAGAGTTCTGCATTGTTCTAATTTTTTGCCTGATTGAATTATTTCATATATTTGCTGACTGAATTATTTTATATATTTGCTGGCATTGTTTTTTTGTTTCTGATCTCTTCTGAAACTGGTCCATCCTATTTCTGTGGTGGTGTTAAAGTTTATAAAACTGGTCTAACAGCTTTTTTGTTATGTGATTTCTTCAAGGCTTTTTGATTTTAACTAGCCTCTCTTTGTAAATTCCTGCATACACTGTTAGAACCTTTTTATGTTCTGACTGAAGTGTGCTCTAAAACAATCTGGAAATATAATTGCTGATAAGTAGAATTCTTGCACTCTAACTTTTCAGAGTTCTGCATTGTTCTAATTTTTTGCCTGATTGAATTATTTCATATATTTGCTGACTGAATTATTTTATATATTAGCTGTCATTGTTTTTTTTTTTTGTTTCTGTTCTCTTCTGAACCAGATCCCCCCCCCCACACTATTCCTGTGGTGGTGTTAAAGTTTATAAAACTGGTTTAACAGATTTTTTATCTGATTGCTTCAAGGCTTGCTAATTTAAAAAATAGTCCCTATTTGTAAATTCCTGCATGCACTGTTAGAAACTCCTTGTGTTCTGACTGAAGAGTGCTCTCAAACAATCTGGAAATACATCGCTGATAAGTATAATTCTTACCACTTCAGAGTTCTGCATTGTCTTAATTTTTGCCTGACTGAATTATTTTATATATTTGCTGACTGAATTATTTTATATATTTGCTGGCATTGTTTTTTTATTTCTGATCTCTTCTGAAACTGGTCCCCCTCCCATTTCTGTGGTGGTGTTAAAATTTACAAAACTGGTCAAATAGCTTTTTTATCTTATTGCTTCAAAGCTTCCTGATTTAAAATAGTCCCTGTTTGTAAATTCCTGCATACACTGTTATAAACTCCTTGTGTTCTGACTGAAAAGTGCTCTCAAAGAATTCTTGGCACTTTAACTTTTCAGAGTTCTGCATTGTCTTAATTTTTTGCCTGATTGAATTATCTTATATATTTTCTTACTGAATTATTTTATATATTTGCTGGCATTGTTTTTTTGTTCCTGATCTCTTCTGAAACTGGTTTCCCACTATTTCTATGGAGGGGTTAAAGTTTATAAAACTAGTCTAAAAACCTTCTTGTTATCTGATTGTGTCAAGGCTTGCTGATTTAAAATAGCCTGCATTTATAAATTCCTGCATACACTGTTAGAAACTCCTTGTGTTCTGACTGAAGAGTGCTCTCAAACAATCTGGAAATATAATCGCTGAAAAGTAGAATTCTTGGCACTTTAACTTTTCAGAGTCCTGCATTGCCTTAATGTTTTGCCTGATTGAATTATTTTATATATTTGCTGACTAAATTATTTTATATATTAGCTGAAAGTGTTTTTGTTTCTGACTTCTTCTGAAACAGGACCCCCCATTTCTGTGGTGGTGTTAAAGTTTATAAAACTGGTCTAATACCTTTTTTGTTATCTGATTGCTTCAAGGCCTTCTGATTTAAAATAGCACCTGTTTGTAAATCCTTGCATGCACTGTTAGAAACTCCATGTGTTCTGACTGAAGTGTTCTCTCAAACAATCTGGAAATATAATGGCTGATAAGTAGAATTCTTGGCACTTTAACTTTTCAAAGTTTTGAATTGTCTTAATTTTTGCCTGATTTAGTTTATATAATTGCTGACTGAATTATTTTATATATTTATTGGCATTTTTTTTGTTCTGACTTCTTCTGAAACTGGTTCACCCCCTATTTCTGTGGTGGTGTTAAAGTTTATAAAACTGGTCTAACAGCTTTTTGTTATCTGATTGCTTCAAGGCTTGCTGATTTAAAATAGGCCCTTTTTATAAATCCCTGCATACACTGTTATAACCTCCTGTTGTGCTGACTGAAGAGTGCTCTCATAGAATCTGGAAATATAATCGCTGATAAGTAGAATTCTTTGCACTTTAACTTTTCAGAGTTCTGCATTGTCTTTAACTTTTGCCTGATTGAATTAATTTATGTATTTGCTGACTGAATTATTTTATATATTTGCTGGGATTGTTTTTTGTTTCTGATGGCTTCTGAAACTGATTCCCCCCGTATATCTGTGGTGGTGTTAAAGTTTATAAAACTGGTATAATAGATTTTTTCTTATCTGATTGCTTTAACGCTTGCTGATTTAAAATAGTCACTGTTTGTAAATTATTGCATTCACTGTTAGAAACTCCTTGTGTTCTGACTGAAGAGTGCTCGCAAACAATCTGGAAATACAATCTATTATAAGTAGAATTCTTGGCACTTTAACTTTTCAGAGATCTGCATTGTCTTAATTTTTTGCCTGATTGAATTATTTTATATATTTGCTGACTGAATTATTTTATACATTTGCTGGGATTGTTTTTTGTTTCTGATCTCTTCTGAAACTGCCCCCCCCCCCTATTTTTCTGGTGGTATTAAAGTTTGTAAAACTACTCTAACAACTTTTTGTTATCTGATTGCTTCAAGTCTTGCTGATTTAAAATAGCCCCTGTTTGTAAATTCCTGCATACACTGTTAGAACATCCTTGTGTTCTGACTGAAGAGTGCTCTCAAACAATCTGGAAATATAACCACTAAGTAGAATTCTTGGCAATTTAACTTTTCAGAGTTCTGAATACATTTTTTGGCCTGATTGAATTATTTTATATATTTGCTGACTGAATTATTTTATATATTTGCTGGCATTTTTTTGTTTCTGATCTCTTCTGAAACTGCCCCCCCCCCCCCATTTCTGTGGTGGTGTTAAAATTTACAAAACTGGTCTGACTGCTTATTTCTTATTTGATTGCTTCAAGGCTTGCTGATTTAAAATAGCCACTGTTTGTAAATTCCTGCATACACTGTTAGAAACACCTTGTGATCTGACTGAAGAGTGCTCTCAAACAATCTGGAAATATAATTGCTGATAAGTAGAATTCTTGGCACTTTAACTTTTCAGAGTTCTGCATTGTCTTAATTTTTTGCCTGATTGAATTATTTCATATTTTTGCTAACTGAATTATTTTATATATTTGTTGGCATTTTTTTTTGTTTCTGATCTCTTCTGAAACTGGTCTCCCCCCTATTTTTCTGGTAGTGTTAAAGTTTATAAAACTGGTCTGAGAGCTTTTTGTTATCTAATTGCTTCAAGGATTTCTGATTTAATATAGGCCCTTTTTGTATATTCCTGCATGCACTGTTAGAAATTCCTTGTGTTCTGACTGAAGAGTGCTCTCAAAGAATCGGGAAATATAATCGCTTTTAAGTAGAATTACTGGCAATTTAACTTTTCAGAGTTCTGCATTGTCTTAATTTTTTGCTTGATTGAATTATTTTATATATTTGCTGACTGACTGAATTATTTAATGTGTTTGCTGGCATTGTTCTTTTTTCTGATCTCTTCGAAAACTAGTCCCCCTCCAATTTTTGTGGTGGTGTTTAAGTTTATAAAACTGTTTTATCAGCTTTTTATTATCTTATTGCTTCAAGGCTTGCTGATTTAAAATAGCCCTGTTTGTAAATTCCTGCATACACTGTTAGAAACTCCTTGTGTTCTGACTGTTATCTGATTGCTTCAAGGCTTGTTGATTTAAAGTAGCCCCTGTTTGTAAATTCCTACATACTCTGTTAGAAACTTCTTGTGTTCTGACTGAAGAGTGCTTTCAAACAATCTGGAAATATAATCGCTGATAAGTATAATTCATGGCACTTTAACTTTTCAGAGTTCTGCATTGTCTTAATTTTTTCCTGATTGAATTATTTTATATATTTGCCAACTGAATTATTTTATATATTTGCTGGCATTGTTTTTTTGTTTCTGATCTCTTCTGAAACTGGTTCTGCCCTATTTCTGTGGTGGTGTTAAAGTTTATAAAACTGGTCTAACAGCTTTTTTGTTATCTGATTGCTTCAAGACTTGCTGATTTAAAATAGCTCCTGTTTGTAAATTTCTGCATGCACTGTTCTAAATTCCTTTTGTTCTGACTGAAGGGTGCTTTCAAACAATCTGGAAATATAGTTGCTGATAAGTAGAATTCTTGGCACATTAATGTTTCAGAGTTCTGCATTGTCTTAATTGTTTACCCGATTGAATTATTTTATATATTTGCTGACTGGATTCTGTTATATATTTGCTGGCATTGTTTTTGTTGCTGATCTCTTCTGAAACTGGTTTCCCCTATTCCTGTGGTGGTTTTAAAGTTTATAAAACTGGTCTAGCAGCTTTTTGTATCTCATTGCTTCAAGGCTTGCTGACTTAAAATAGCCCCTGTTTGTAAATTCCTGCATACATTGGTAGAAGCTCCTTATGTTCTGACTGAAGAGTGCTCTCAAACAATCTGGAAATATAGTTGCTGATAAGTAGAATTCTTGGCAATTTAATGTTTCAGAGTTCTGCATTGTCTTAATTGTTTGCCAGATTGACTTATTTTACAAATTTGCTGACTGAGTTCTTTTAAATATTTGCTGGCATTGTTTTTTTCTGATCTCTTCAGAAACTGCCCCCCCCCCCAATATCTGTGGTGGTGTTAAAGTTTATAAAACTAGTCTAACAGCTTTTTTGTTATGTGATTTCTTCAAGGCTTTTTGATTTTAACTAGCCTCTCTTTGTAAATTCCTGCATACACTGTTAGAACCTTCTTATGTTCTGACTGAAGTGTGCTCTAAAACAATCTGGAAATATAATTGCTGATAAGTAGAATTCTTGCACTCTAACTTTTCAGAGTTCTGCATTGTCCTAATTTTTTGCCTGATTGAATTGTTTTATATATTTACTGACTAAATTATTTTATATTTTAGCTGGCATTTTTTTTGTTTCTGTTCTCTTCAGAAACTGGTTTCCCCCTATTTCTGTGGTGGGGTTAAAGTTTATAAAACTGGTCTAACAGCTTTTTTGTTATCTGATTGCTTCACGGCTTGCTGATTTAAAATAGCTTCTGTTTGTAAATTCCTGCATACACTGTTAGAAATTCCTTGTGTTCTGGCTGAAGAGTGCTCACAAACAATCTGAAAATACAATCTATTATAAGTAGAATTCTTGGCACTTTAACCTTTCAGAGGTCTGCATTGTCTTAATGTTTTGCATCATTGAATTATTTTATATATTTGCTAGCATTGATTTTTTTGTTTCTGATCTCTTCTGAAACTGCCCCCCCTATTTCTGTGGTGGTGTTTAAGTTTATAAAACTGGTCTAACAGCTTTTTTGTTATCTGATTGCTTCAAGGCTTGCTGATTTAAAATAGCCCCTGTTTGTAAATTCCTGCATACACTGTTAGAAACTCCTTGTGTTCTGACCGAAGAGTGCTCTCAAACAATCTGGAAATATAATCGGTGATAAGTATAATTCTTGGCACTATAACTTTTCAGAGTTCTGCATTGTCTTAATTTTTGCCTGAATTATTTTATATATTTGCTGACTGAATTATTTTATACATTTGCTGGCATTGTTTTTTGTTTCTGATCTGTTCTGAAACTGTTCTCCCCCTATTTCTGGGGTGGTGTTAATGTTTATAATACTGGTGTAACAGCTTTTTTTAACTGATTGCTACAGATCTTGCTGATTTAAACTAATCCCTGTTTGTAAATTACTGCATACACTGTTAGAAACTCCTTGTGTTCTGACTGAAGAGTGCTCTCAAACAATCTGGAAATATAATCGGTGATAAGTAGAATTCTTGGCACTTTAACTTTTCAGAGTTCTGCATTGTCTTAATTTTTTGCCTGATTGAATTATTTTATATATTTGCTGAAAGAATTATGTTATGTATTTGCTGGAATTGTTTTTTTTTTGTTTCTGATCTCTTCTGAAACTGGCTTCCCCTATTTCTGTGGTGGTGTTAAAGTTTATAAAACTGGTCTAACAGCTTTTTTGTTATCTGATTGCTTCAAGGCTTGCTGATTTAAAATAGCCCCTGTTTGTAAATTCCTGCATACACTGTTAGAAACTCCTTGTGTTCTGACTGAACAGTGCTCTCAAACAATCTGGAAATATAATCTCTGATATGTATAATTCTTGGCACTTTAAATTTTTAGAGTTCTGCATTGTCTTAATTTTTGTCTGATTGAATTATTTATATATTTGCTGACTGAATTATTTTATATATTTGCTGGCATTGTTTTTTTATTTCTGATCTCTTCTGAAACTGGTCCCCCTCCCATTTGTGTGGTGGTGTTAAAGTTTATAAAACTGGTCTAACAGCTTTTTGTTATCAGATTGCTTTAAGGCTTGCTGATTTAAAATAGCCCCTGTTTGTAAATTCCTGCATACACTGTTAGAAACTCCTTGTGTTCTGACTGAAGAGTGCTCTCAAACAATCTGGAAATATAATCACTGATAAGTAGAATTCTTGGCACTTTAACTTTTCAGAGTTTTGCATTGTCTTAATTTTTTGCCTGATTGAATTATTTTATATATTTGCTGACTGAGTTATTTTATATATTTGCTGGCATTGTTTTTTGTTTCTGATCTCTTCTGAAAGTGGTTCCCCCTATTTCTGTGGTGGTGCTAAAGTTTATAAAAGTGGTGTAACAGCTTTTTTGTTATCTGATTGCTTCAAGTCACGCTGATTTAAAATAGCTCTAGTTTGTAAATTCCTGCATACACTGTTAGACACTCATTGTGTTCAGACTGAAGAGTGCTCTCAAACAATCTGGAAATATAATTGCTGAAAAGTAGAAATCATGGCACTTTAAGTTTTCAGAGTTCTGCATTGTCTTTAACTTTTGCCTGATTGAATTATTTCATATATTTGCTGACTGAATTATTTTATATATTTGCTGGCATTTTTTTTTGTTGTTTCTGATCTCTTCTGAAACTGGTTCCGCCCCACATCTGTGGAGGTGTTAAAGTTTCTAAAACTGGTCTAACAGCTTTTTTGTTATCTGATTGCTTCCAGGCTTGCTGATTTAAAATAGCCCCGTTTTGTAAATTCATGAATACACTGTTAAACCCTCCTTATGTTCTGACTGAAGTGTGCTCTCAGTCTAGAAATATAATTGCTGATGAGTAAAATTCTTGGCACTTTAACTTTTCAGAGTTCTGCATTGTCTTAATTTTTTGCCTGATTGAATTATTTTATATATTTGCTGACTGAATTATTTTATATATTTGCTAGCATTTTTTTTTGTTTGTCATCTCTTCTGAAACTGCACCGCCCCATTTCCATGGTGGCGTTAAAGTTTATAAAACTGGTCTAACAGCTTTTCTGTTATCTGATTGCTTCAAGGCTTGCTGATTTAAAATAGCCCCTGTTTGTAAATTCCTGCATACACTGTTTGAAACTCCTTGTGTTCTGACTGAACAGTGCTCTCAAACAATCTGTAAATATAATCGCTGATAAGTAGAATTCTTGGCACTTTAACTTTTCAGAGTTCTGCATTGTCTTAATTTTTTGCCTGATTGAATTATTTTATATATTTTCTGACTGAATTATTTTATATATTTGTTGGCATTGTGTATTTGTTCTGATCTCTTCTGAAACTGGACCCCCCCCCTATTTCTGTGGTGGTGTTAAAGTTTATAGAACTGGTCTAACAGCTTTTTTTGATATCTGATTGCTTCAAGGCTTGCTGATTTAAAATAGCCCCTGTTTGTAAATTCCTGCATACACTGTTAGAACATCCTTGTGTTCTGACTGAAGAGTGCTCTCAAACAATCTGGAAATATCATCGCTGAAAAGTAGAATTCTTGGCACTTTAACTTTTCAGAGTCCTGCATTGACTTAATGTTTTGCCTGATTGAATTATTTTATATATTTGCTGACTGAATTATTTTATATATTTGCTGGCATTGTTTTTTTTTGTTTCTGATCTCTTCTGAAACATGTCCCCCCCCCATTTCTGTGGTGGTGTCAAAGTTTATAAAACTGGTCTAGCAGCTTTTTTATCTGATTGCTTCAAGGCTTGCTGATTTAAAATAGCCCCTGTTTGTAAATTCCTGCATACACTGTTAGAAACTCCTTGTGTTCTGACTGAAGAGTGCTCTCAAACAATCTGGAAATATAATCGCTGATAAGTAGAATTCTTGGCACTTTAACTTTTCAGAGACCTGCATTGTCTTAATGTTTTGCCTGATTGAATTATTTTATATATTTGATGACTGAATTATTTTATATATTTGCTGGCATTGTTTTTTTGTTTCTGATCTCTTCTGAAACTAGCCCCCCCCCCCATTTCTGTGGTGGTGTTAAAGTTTATAAAACTGGTCTAACAGCTTTTTTGTTATCTGATTGCTTCAAGTCTTGCTGATTTAAAATAGTCCCTGTTTGTAAATTCCTGCATACACTGTTAGAAACTCCTTGTGATTTCACTGAAGTGTGCTCCCAAACAATCTGGAAATATAATCGCTGATAAGTAGAATTCTTGGCACTTTAACTTTTCAGAGTTCTGCATTGTCTTAATTTTTTGCCTGATTGAATTATCTTATATATTTTCTTACTGAATTATTTTATATATTTGCTGGCATTGTTTTTTTGTTTCTGATCTCTTCTGAAACTGGTCCCTCCCTATTTTTATGGTGTTGTTAAAGTTTATAAAACTGGTCTAACAGCTTTTCTATTATCTGATTGCTTCAAGTCTTGCTGATTTAAAATAGCTCCTGTTTGTAAATTTCTGCATGCACTGTTCTAAATTCCTTTTGTTCTGACTGAAGGGTGCTCTCAAACAATCTGGAAATATAGTTGCTGATAAGTAGAATTCTTGGCACTTTAATGTTTCAGAGTTCTGCATTGTCTTAATTGTTTGCCCGATTGAATTATTTTATATATTTGCTGACTGAATTATTTTATATATTTGCTAACATTGATTTTTTGTTTCTAATCTCTTTCAAAACTGGTCCCCCTATCTGTGGTGATTTTAAAGTTTATAAAACTGGTCTAGCAGCTTTTTTATCTGATTGCTTCAAGGCTTGCTGACTTAAAATAGCCCCTGTTTGTAAATTCCTGCATACATTGCTAGAAGCTCCTTGTGTTCTGACTGAAGAGTTCTCTCAAACAATCTGGAAATATAATGGCTGATAAGTAGAATTCTTGATACTTTAACTTTTCAGAGTTCTGCATTAATTTTTTTGTCTGATTGACTTATTTACATATTTGCTGACTGAGTTCTTTTAAATATTTGCTGGAATTTTTTTTTCTAATCTCTTCTGAAACTGCCCCCCCCCCCATATCTTTGGTGGTGTTAAAGTTTATAAAACTGGTCTAACAGCTTTTTTTATCTGATTGCTTCAAGACCTGCTGATTTAAAATAGCCCCTGTTTGTAAGTTCCTGCATACACTGTTAGAAACTCCTTGTGTTCTGACTGAAGAGTTCTCTCAAACAATCTGGAAATATAATCGCTGATAGGTAGAATTCCTGGTATTTTAACTTTTCAAAATTCTGCATTGTCTTAATTTTGTGCCTGATTAAATTATTTTATATATTTGCTGACTGAATTATTTTATACCTTTGCTGGCATTGTTTTTTGTTTCTGATCTCTTCTGAAACTGGTCCCCCCTATTTGTCTGGTGGTGTTAAAGTTTATAAAACTGGTCTAACAGCTTTTTTGTTACCTGATTGCTTCAAGGCTTGCTGATTTAAAATAGCTCCTGTTTGTAAATTACTGCATACACTGTTAGAAACTCCTTGTGTTCTGACTGAATAGTGCTCTCAAACAATCTAGAAATACAATCACTGATAAGTACAATTCTTGACACTTTAACTTTTCAGAGTTCTACATTATCTTAATTTTTGCCTGATTGAATTATTTTATATATTTGCTGACTGAATTATTTTATATATTTGCTGGCATTGTTTTTTTGTTTCTGATCTCTTCTGAAACTGGTCCCCCTCCTCTATTTCTGTGGTGGTGTTAAAGTTTATAAAACTGGTCTAATCACTTTTTTGTTATATGATTGCTTCAAGGCTTGCTGATTTAAACTAGGCCCTGTTTGTAAATTCCTGCATACACTTTTAGAACATCCTTGTGTTCTGACTGAAGAGTGCTCTCAAACAATCTGGAAATATATACGCTGAAAAGTAGAATTCTTGGCACTTTAACTGTTCAGAGTTCTGCATTAAAATTTTGCCTGATTGAATTATTTTATATATTTGCTAACTTCATTATTTTATATATTTGCTGGCATTGTTTTTTGTTTCTGATCTCTTCTGAAACATGTCCCCCCATTTCTGTGGTGGTGTTAAAGTTTATAAAACTGGTCTAACAGCTTTTTTGTTATCTGATTGCTTCAAGGCTTGCTGATTTAAAATAGCCCCTGTTTGTAAATTACTGCATACACTGTTAGAAACTCCTTGTGTTCTGACTGAAGAGTATTCTCAAGAAATCCGGAAATATAATCGGTGATGGGTGTAATTCTTGGCACTATAACTTTTCAGAGTTCTGCATTGTCTTAATTTTTGCCTGATTGAATTATTTTATATATTTGCTGAATTAATTATTTTATATATTTGCTGGCATTGTTTCTGTTTTTTCCTTATCTCTTCTGAAACTGTTCCACCCTATTTTTGTGGTGGTGGTAACATTTATAAAACTGGTCTAACAGCTTTTTTCTTATCTGATTGCTTAAAGGCTTGCTTATTTAAAATAGACCCTGTTTGTAAATTCCTGCATACACTGTTAGAAACTCCTTGCATTCTGACTGAAGAGTGCTCTCAAACAATCTGGAAATATAATCGGTGATAAGTATAATTCTTGGCACTATAACTTTTCAGAGTTCTGCATTGTCTTTAAAATTTGCCTGAATTATTTTATATATTTGCTGACAGAATTATTTTATATATTTGCTGGCATTGTTTTTTTTTCTGATCTCTTCTGAAACGGATTCCCCCCTAATTATGTGGTGGTGTTAAAGTTTATAAAACTGGTCTAACAGCTTTTTTGTTATCTGATTGCTTCAAGGCTTGCTGATTTAAATCAGCCCCTGTTTGTAAATTCCTACATACACTGTTTGAAACTCCTTGTAATCTGACTGAAGAGTGCTCTCAAACAATTTGGAAATATAATCACTGATAAGTAGAATTCTTGGCACTTTAACTTTTCAGAGTTTTGCATTGTCTTAATTTTTTGCCTGATTGAATTATTTTCTATATTTGCTAACTTAATTTTTTTATGCATTTGCTGTCATTTTTTTTTGTTTCTGATCTCTTCTGAAACTTGTCCACCCCCATTTCTGTGGTGGTGTTAACATTTATGAAACTGGTCTAACAGCTTTTTTGTTATCTGATTGCTTCAAGCCTTGCTTTAAAAAAGCCCGTTTATAAATTCCTACATACACTGTTAGAAACTCCTTGTGTTCTGACTGAAGAGTGCTCTCAAACAATCTGGAAATATAATCGGTGATAAGTATAATTCTTGGCACTTTAACTTTTCAGAGTTCTGCATTGTCTTAACTTTTGCCTGAATTATTTTATATATTTGCTGACTGAATTATTTTATATTTTTGCTGGCATTGTTTCTTTTTTTATCCTGATCTCTTCTGAAACTGGTTCTCCCCTATTTCTGTGGTGGTGTTAAAGTTTATAAAACTGGTCTAACAGCTTTTTTGTTATCTGATTGCTTCAAGGCTTGCTGATTTAAAATAGCCCCTGTTTGTAAATTACTGCATACACTGTTAGAAACTCCTTGTGTTCTGACTGAAGAGTGCTCGCAAACAATCTGGAAATATAATCTGTGATAAGTATAATTCTTGGCACTTTAACTTTTCAGAGTTCTGCATTGTCTTATTTTCTGCCTGTTTGAATTATTTTATATATTTGCTGAATGAGTTATGTTATATATTTGCTGATCTTTTTTTTTTGTTTGTTTCTGATCTCTTCTGAAAGTGGTTCCCCCTATTTCTGTGGTGGTGTTAAAGTTTATAAAAGTGGTCTAACTGCTCTTTTGTTATTTGATTGCTTCAAGCCTTGTTGATTTAAAATAGTCCTGGTTTGTAAATTCCTGCATCCACTGTTAGAAACTCATTGTGTTCTGACTGAATGCTCTCAAACAATCTGGAAATAGAATCGGTGAAAAGTAGAATTCTTGGCACTTTAACTTTTCAGAGTTCTGCATTGTCTTATCTTTTGCCTGATTGAATTATTTCATATGTTTCCTGACTGAATTATTTTATACCTTTGCTGGCATTGTTTTTTGTTTCTGATCTATTCTGAAACTGGTCCCCCTATTTCTGTGGTGGTATTAAAGTTTATAAAACTGGTCTAACAGCTTTTTTGTTATCTGATTGCTTCAAGGTTTGCTGATTTAAAAATAGCCCTTGTTTGTAAATTCTTGCATACACTGTTAGAAACTCCTTTTGTTCTCACTGAAGAGTGCTCTCAAACAATCTGGAAATATCTCGCTAATAAGTATAATTCTTGGCACTTTAACTTTTCAGAGTTCTGCATTGTCTTAATTTCTGCCTGACTGAATTATTTTATATATTTGCTGACTGAATTATTTTATATATTTGCTGGCATTGTTTATGTTTTTCCTGATCTCTTCTGAAACTGTTCCCCCCATTTTTGTGGTGGTGGTAACATTTATAAAACTGGTCTAACAGCTTTTTTTTATCTGATTGCTTAAAGGCTTGCTTATTTAAAATAGACCCTGTTTGTAAATTCCTGCATACACTGTTAAAAACTCCTTGCATTCTGACTGAACAGTGCTTTCAAACAATCTGGAAATATAATCGGTGATAAGTATAATTCTTGGGACTATAACTTTTCAGAGTTCTGCATTGTCTTTACATTTTGCCTGGATTATTTTATATATTTGCTGACTGAATTATTTTATATATTTGCTGGCATTGTTTCTTTTTTTTCCTGATCTCTTCTGAAACGGATTCCCATTTATTTCTGTGGTGTTAAAGCTTATAAAACTGGTATAACAGCTTTTTTGTTATCTGATTGCTTCAAGGCTTCCTGATTTAAAATAGCCGCTGTTTGTAAATTCCTGCTACACTGTTAGAAACACCTTGTGTTCAGACTGAAGAGTGCTCTCAAAAAGTCTGGAAATATTATTGCTGATAAGTAGAATTTTTGCATTCTAACTTTGCAGAGTTTTGCATTGTCTTAATGTTTTGCCTGATTGAATTATTTTATATATTTGCTGACTGAATTATTTTATATATTTGCTGGCATTGTTTTTTTGTTTCGGATCTCTTCTGAAACTTGCTCCCACCCCATTTTTGTGGTGGTGTTAAAGTTTATAAAACTGGTCTCTCAGCTTTTTGTTATCTTATTGCTTCAAGGCTTCCTGATTTAAAATAGTCCCTGTTTGTAAATTCCTGCATACACTGTTAGAAACTCACTGTGTTCTCACGGAAGAGTGCTCTCAAACAATCTAGAAACATAATCACTGAAAAGTAGAATTCTTGGCTCTTTAACTTTTCAAAATTCTGCATTGTCTTAATTTTGTGCCTGATTAAATTATTTTATATATTTGCTGACTGAATTATTTTATACCTTTGCTGGCATTGTTTTTTGTTTCTGATCTATTCTGAAACTGGTCCCCCCTATTTTTCTGGTGGTGTTAAAGTTTATAAAACTGGTCTAACAGCTTTTTTGTTACCTGACTGCTTCAAGGCTTGCTGATTTAAAATAGCCCCTGTTTGTAAATTACTGCATACACTGTTAGAAACTCCTTGTGTTCTGACTGAATAGTGCTCTCAAACAATCTGGAAATATAATCGCTGATAAGTAGAACTCTTGGCACTTTAACTTTTCAGAGTTCTGCATTGTCTTAATGTTTTGCCTGATTGAATTATTTTATATATTTGCTGACTGAATTATTTTATTTATTTGAGGGCATTGTTTCTTTTTTTCCTAATCTCTTCTGAAACAGGTTCCCCCTATTTCTGTGGTGGTGGAAACGTTTATAAAACTGGTCTAACAGCTTTTTTTTATTTGATTGCTTAAAGGCTTGCTGATTTAAAATAGCCCCATGTTTGTAAATTCCAGCATACACTGTTAGAACCGTTTTGTTTTCTGACTGACGAGTGCTCTCAAAAAATCTGGAAATATAATCCCTGATAAGTAGAATTCTTGGACTTTAACTTTTCAGAGATTTGCATTGTCTTAATTTTTTGCCTGATTGAATTATTTTATATATTTGATGACTGAATTTTTTTGTATATTTGCTGGCATTGTTTTTTTGTTTATGATCTTTTCTGAAACTAGCTCCAACCCATTTCTGTGATGGTGTTAAAGTTTATAAAACTGGTCTAACAGCTTTTTTGTTATCTGATTGCTTCAAGGCTTGCTGATTTAAATCAGCCCCTGTTTGTAAATTCCTGCATACACTGTTAGAAACTCCTTGTGATCTGACTGAAGAGTGCTCTCAAACAATCTGGAAATATAATCGCTGATAAGTAGAATTCTTGGCACTTTAACTTTTCAGAGTTCTGCATTAATTTTTTGCCTGATTGAATTATTTTATATATTTGCTGACTTAATTATTTTATATATTTGCTGTCATTGTTTTTGTTTCTGATCTCTTCTGAAACTTGTCCACCCCCATTTCTGTGGTGGTGTTAACGTTTATAAAACTGGTCTAACAGCTCTTTTTTTGTTATCTGACTGTTTCAAGGCCTGCTGGTTAAAAATAGCCCGTTTGTAAATTCCTGCATACACTGTTATAAACTCCTTGTGTTCTGACTGAAAAGTGCTCTCAAAGAATCTGGAAATTTAATGGCTGATAATTAGAATTCTTGGCACTTTAACTTTTCAGAGTTCTGCATTGTCTTAATTTTTTGCCTGATTGAATTATCTTATATATTTGCTGGCATTGTTCTTTTGTTTCTGATCTCTACTGAAACTGGTTCCTATATCTGTGGAGGTGTTAAAGTTTCTAAAACTGGTCTAACAGCTTTTTTGTTATCTGATTGCTTCCAGGCTTGCTGATTTTAAATAGACCCTGTTTGTAAATTATTGCATACACTGTTAGAAATTCCTTGTGTTCTGACTGAAGAGTGCTCTCAAAGAATCGGGAAATATAATCGCTTTTAAGTAGAATTACTGGCAATTTAACTTTTCAGAGTTCTGCATTGTCTTAATTTTTTGCTTGATTGAATTATTTTATATATTTGCTGACTGAATTATTTTATGTATTTGTTGGCATTTTTTTTTTTTCTGATCTCTTCTGAAACTGGTCTCCCTCTCTATTTTTTTGATGGTGTTAAAGTTTATAAAAGCAGTCTAATAGCTTTTTTTATCTGATTGCTTCAGGGCGTTCTGATTGAAAATAGCTCTAGTTTGTAAATTCCTGCATACACTGTTAGACACTCATTGTGTTCAGACTGAGTGCTCTCAAACAATCTGGAAATAGAATCCGTGAAAAGTAGAAATCATGGCACTTTAAGTTTTCAGAGTTCTGCATTGTCTTTAACTTTTGCCTGATTGAATTATTTCATATATTTGCTGACTGAATTATTTTATATATTTGCTGGCATTTTTTTTTTGTTGTTTCTGATCTCTTCTGAAACTGGTTCCCCACTTATTTCTGGGATGGTGCTAAAGTTTATGAAACTGGTCTAACAGCTCTTTTGTTATCTGATTGCTTCAAGGCTTGCTGATTTAAAATAGCCCCGTTTTGTAAAATCCTTCATACACTATTAGAAACTGCTTGTGTTCTGACTGAATAGTGCTCTCAAACAATCTGTAAATACAATCGCAGATAAGTATAATTCTTGGCATTTTAACTTTTCAGAGTTCTGCATTGTCTTAATTTTTGCCTGAATTATTTTATATATTTGCTGACTGAATTATTTTATATATTTGCTGGCATTGTTTTTTTTTCCTGATCTCTTCTGAAACTGGTGCCCCCCCCATTTCTGTGGTGGTGTTAAAGTTTATAAAACTGGTCTAACAGCTTTTTTGTTATCTGATTGCTTCAAGGCTTGCTGATTTAAAATAGCCCCTGTTTGTAAATTCCTGCATACACTGTTAGAAACTCCTTGTGTTCTGACTGAAGAGTGCTCTCAAACAATCTGGAAATATAATCGCTTATAAGTAGAATTCTTGGCACTTAAACTTTTCAGAGTTCTGCATTAATTTTTTGCCTGATTGAATTATTTTATATATTTGCTGACTGAATTATTTTATATATTTGCTGGCATTGTTTTTTTTATTTCTGATCTCTTCTGAAACTGGTCCCCCTCCCATTTCTGTGGTGGTGTTAAAGTTTATAACACTAGTCTAGCAGCTTTTTTATCTTATTGCTTCAAGGCTTGCTGATATAAAATAGCTCCTGTTTGTAAATTCCTGCATATACTGTTACAAATTCCTTGTGTTCTGACTGAACAGTGCTCTACACCAATCTCGAAATATAATCACTTATAAGTACAATTTTTGGCACTTTAACTTTTCAGAGTTCTGCATTGTCTTAATTTTTTGCCTGATTGAATTATTTTTATATTTGCTGACGGAATTATTTTATTTATTTGCTAGCATTGATTTTTTTGTTTCTGATCTCTTCTGAAACTGGCCCACCCTAATTCTGTGGTGGTTTTAAAGTTTATAAAACTGGTCAACACAGCTTTATTGTTATCTGATTGCTTCAAGGCTTGATGATTTAAAATAGCCCATGTTTGAAAATTCCTGCATACAATGGTAGAAACTCCTTGTGTTCTGAATGAAGAGTGCTCTCAAACAATCTGGAAATATAACTGCTGATAAGTTGAATTCTTGGCACTTTAACTTTTCAGAGTTATGCTTTGTCTTATTTTTTGCCTGATTGACTTGTTTTACATATTTGCAGACTGAACTATTTCATATTATTTGCTGGCATTGCTTTTTTTCTGATCTCTTCTGAAACTGGTTCCCCTATTTCTGTGGTGTTAAAGTTTATAAAATTGGTCTAACAGCTTTTTGTTATCTGATTGCTTCAAGGCTTGCTGATTTAAAATAGCCCCTGTTTGTAAGTTCCTGCATACACTGTTAGAAACTCCTTGTGTTCTGACTGACGAGTTTTCTCAAACAATCTGGAAATATAAACGCTGATAGGTAGAATTCCTGGCATTTTAACTTTTCAGAATTCTGCCTTGTCTTATTTTTTGCCTGCTTGAATTATTTTATATATTTGCTGAAAGAATTATGCTATATATTTGCTGGAATTTTTTTTTTGTTTCTGATCTCTTCTGAAAGTGGTCCCCCCTATTTCTGTGGTGGTGTTAAAGTTTATAAAAATGGTCTAACTGCTCTTTTGTTATCTTATTGCTTCAAGGCTTGCTGATTTAAAATAGCTCCTGTTTGTAAATTCCTGCATACACTGTTACAAATTCCTTGTGTTCTGACTGAACAGTGCTCTACACCAATCTCGAAATATAATCCCTTATAAGTACAATTCTTGGCACTTTAACTTTTCAGAGTTCTGCATTGTCTTACTTTTTTCCCTGATTGAATTATTTTTATATTTGCTGACTGAATTATTTTATTTATTTCCTGGCATTGTTTTTTTTTTCTGATCTCTTCTGAAACTGGTACCCCTCCCCTATTTTTGTGGTGGCGTTAAAGTTTATAAAACTGGTCTAAAAGCTTTTTTGTTATCTGATTACTTCAAGGCTTGCTGATTTAAAATAGCCCATGTTTGTAAATTCCTGCATACACTGTTAGAAACTCCTTGTGTTCTGACTGAAGAGTGCTCTCAAACAATCTGGAAATATAATCGCTGATAAGTAGAATTCTTGGCACTTTAACTTTTCAGAGTTCTGCATTGTCTTAATTTTTGCCTGATTGAATTATTTTATATATTTGCTGACTGAATTATTTTATATATTTGCTGGCATTGTTTTTTTTTTTGTTTCTGATCTCTTCTGAAACTGGTTCCCCCCTGTTTCTGTGGTGGTGTTAAAGATTATAAAACTGGTCTAACAGCTTTTTTGTCATATGATTGCTTAAAGGCTTGCTGATTTAAAATAGACCCTGTTTGTAAATTACTGACTACACTGTTAGAAACTCCTTGTGTTTTGACTGAAGAGTGCTCGCAAACAATCTGGAAATATAATCTGTGATAAGTAGAGTTCTTGGCACTTTAACTTTTTAGAGTTCTGCGTTGTCTTAATTTTTGGCTGAATTACTTTATATATTTGCTGACTGAATTATTTTATATATTTGCTGGCAATGTTTTATTTTTTGTTCCTAATCTCTTCTGAAACTGGTCCCACCCCCCTATTTCTGTGGTGGTGTTCAAGTTTATAAAACTGATCTAACATCTTTTTTGATATCTGACTGCTTCAAGACTTGCTGACTTAAAATAGTCCATGCTTGTAAATTCCTGGATACACTGTTAGAAACTCCTTGTGTTCTGACCGAAGAGTGCTCTCAAACAATCTGGAAATATAATCGGTGATAAGTATAATTCTTGGCACTATAACTTTTCAGAGTTCTGCATTGTCTTAATTTTTTGCCTTATTGAATTATTTTATATATTTGCTGACTGAATTATTTTATATATTTGCTGGCATTGTATTTTGTTTCTGATCTCTTCTGAAACTGGTCCCTCCCATATTTCGGTGGTGGTGTTAAAGTTTATAAAACTGGTCTAACAGCTTTTTTGTTATCTGATTGCTTCAAGGCTTGCTGATTTAAAATAGCCCCTGTTTGTAAATTCCTGCATACACTGTTAGAAACTCCTTGTGTTCTGACTGAAGAGTGCTCTCAAACAATCTGGAAATATAATTGCTCATAAGTAGAATTCTTGGCACTTTAACTTTTCAGAGTTCTCCATTGTTTTTAATTTTTTGCCTGACTGAATTATTTTATAAATTTGCTGACTGAATCATTGTATATATTTGCTGGCAATTTTTTTTTTGTTTTGTTTCTGATCTCTTCTGAAACTGTCCCCCTCTTATATCTGTGGAGGAGTTAAAGTTTATAAATACTGGTCTAACAGCTTGTTTGTATTCTGATTACTACAAGGCTTGCTGATTTAACATAGCCCCTGTTTGTAAATTGCTGCATACAATGTTAGAAGCTCCTTGTGTTCTGACTGAAGAGTGCTCTCAAACAATCTGGAAATATAATCGGTGATAAGTATAATTCTTGCCATTTTAACTTTTCAGACTTCTGCATTGTCTTAATTTTTGCCTGATTGAATTATTTTATATATTTGCTGACTGAATTATTTTATACCTTTGCTGGCATTGTTTTTTTCTTTCTGATCTCTTATGAAACTGGTTGCCCCTATTTCCCTGGTGGTGTTAAAGTTTATAAAACTGGACTTAAAATTTTTTGGTATGTGATTACTTCAAGGCTCTCCGATTTAAAATTGCCCGTTTGTAAATTCCTGCATACACTGTTAGAAACTCCTTGCGCTCTGACTGAAGAATGCTCTCAAACAATCTGGAAATATAATCGCTGATAGGGTGAATTCTTGGCACTTTAACTTTTCAGAGTTCTGCATTGTCTTAATTTTTTGCCTGATTGAATTATTTTATATATTTGCTGACTGAATTATTTTATACCTTTGCTGGCATTGTTTTTTTTTCTGATCTCTTATGAAACTGGTCCCCCCTATTTCTCTGGTGGTGTTAAAGTTTATAAAACTGGTCAAAAGCTTTTTTGTTAACTGATTGTTTCAAGGCTTGCTGATTTAAAATAGCCCTTGTTTTTAAATTATTGCATACACTGTTAGAAACTCCTTGTGTTCTGACTGAATAGTGCTCTCAAACAATCTAGAAATACAATCGCTGATAAGTAGATTTCTTTGCACATTAACTTTTCAGAGTTCTGCATTGTCTTATTTTCTTGCCTGATTGAGTTATTTTATATATTTGCTGACTGAATTATTTTATATATTAGCTGGCATTGTTTTTTTGTTTCTATTCTCTTCTGAAACTGGTTTCCCCCTATGTCTGCAGTGGGGTTAAAGTTTATAAAAATGGTCTAACAGCTTTTTTGTTATCTGATTGCTTCAAGGCTTGCTGATTTAAAATAGCCTATGTTTGTAAATTCCTGCATACACTGTTAAAAACTCCTTGTGTTCTGACTGAAGAGTGCTCTCAAACAATCAGGAAATATAATTGCTGATAAGTAGAATTCTTCGACTTTAACTTTTCAGAGTTTTGCATTGTCTTAATGTTTTGCCTGATTGAATTATTTTATATATTTGATGACTGAATTATTTTATATATTTGCTGGCATTGTGTTTTTTGTACCTGATTGCTTCTGAAACTGGTCCCCCCTATTTCTGTGGTGGTGTTAAAGTTTATAAAACTAGTCTAACAGCTTTTTTGTTATCTGATTGCTTCAAGGCTTGCTGATTTAAAATAGCCCCTGTTTGTAAATTCCTGCATACACTGTTAGAAACTCCTTGTGTTCTGACTGAAGAGTGCTCTCAAACAATCTGGAAATATAATTGCTGATAAGTATAATTCTTGGCACTTTAACTTTTCAGAGTTCTGCATTGTCTTAATTTTTGCCTGATTGAATTATTTTATATATTTGCTGACTGAATTATTTTATATATTTGCTGGCATTGTTTTTTTTTTGTTTCTGATCTTTTCTGAAACTGATCCCCCCTTATTCTGTGGTGGTGTTAATATTTATAAAACTGGTCTAACAGCTTTTTTGTTATCTGATTGCTTAAAGGCTTGCTGATTTAAAATAGCCCCTGTTTGTAAATTCCTGCATACACTGTTAGAAACTCCTTGTGTTCTGACTGAAGAGTGCTCTCAAACAATGTGGAAATATAATCGCTGATAAGTAGAATTCTTGGCACTTTAACTTTTCAGAGTTTTGCATTGTCTTAATTTTTTGCCTGATTGAATTATTTTATATATTTGCTGACTGAATTATTTTATATATTTGCTGGCATTGTTTTTTTTCTTTGTGATGCCTTCTGAAACTGGTCCCGCCCCCACCCCTAATTCTGTGGTGGTGTTAAAGTTTATAAAACTGGTCTAACAGCTTTTTCGTTATCTGATTGCTTCAAGGCTTGCTGATTTAAAATAGCCCCTGTTTGTAAATTCCTGCATACACTGTGAGAATCTCCTTGTGTTCTGACTGAAGAGTGCTCTCTCAAACAGTCTGGAAATATAATCGCTGTTGGCACTTTAACTTTTCAGAGTTCTGCATTGTCTTAATTTTTGCCTTACTGAATGTTTTTATATATTTACTGACCGAATTATTTTATACATTTGCTGGCATTGTTTTTTGTTTCTGATTTGTTCTGAAAATGCCCCCCCCATAACTGTGGTGGTGTTAAAGTTTATAAAACTGGTCTAACAGCTTTTTTGTTATCTGACTGCTTCAAGGCTTGCTGATTTAAAATAGTCCCTGTTTGTAAATTCCTGCATACACTGTTAGAAACCCCTTGTGTTCTGACTGAAGAGTGCTCTCAAACAATCTGGAAATATAATCACTGATAAGTAGAATTCTTGGCACTTTAACTTTTCAGAGTTCTGCATTGTCTTAATTTTTTGCCTGATTGAATTATTTTATATATTTGCTGACTGAATTATTTTATATATTTGCTGGCATTGATTTTTTTGTTTCTGATCTCTTCTGAAACTGGTCCATCCTATTTCTGTGGTAGTTTTAAAGTTTATAAAACTGGTCTAAAAGCTTTATTGTTATCTGATTGCTTCAAGGCTTGCTGATTTAAAATAGCCCCTGTTTGTAAATTCCTGAATACACTATTAGAAACTCCATGTGTTCTGACTGAAGAGTGCTCTCAAACAATCTGGAAATATAATTGCTCATAAGTAGAATTCTTGGCACTTTAACTTTTCAGAGTTCTGCATTAATTTTTTGCCTGATTGAATTATTTTATATATTTGATGACTGAATTATGTTATATATTTGCTGGCAATGCGTTTTTGTTTCTGATATCTTCTGAAACTGGATTCCCCCTATTTCTATGCTGGTGTTAAAGTTTATAAAACTGGACTTAAAGCTTTTTTGTTATGTGATTACTTCAAGGCTCTCCGATTTAAAATTGCCCGTTTGTAAATTCCTGCACACACTGTTAGAAAATCCTTATGTTCTGACTGAAGAATGCTCTCAAACAATCTGGAAATATAATTGCTGATAGGTTGAATTCATGGCACTTTAACTTTTCAAAGTTCTGCATTGTCTTAATTTTTTGCCTGATTGAATTATTATATATATCTGCTGACTGAATTATTTAATGTGTTTGCTGGCATTGTTCTTTTTTTCTGATCTCTTCGGAAACTAGTCCCCCTCCAATTTTTGTGGTGGTGTTTAAGTTTATAAAACTGTTTTATCAGCTTTTTTGTTATCTGATTGCTTCAAGGCTTCCTGATTTAAAATAGCCCATGTTTGTAAATTCCTGTATACGCTGTTAGAACCTCCTTATGTTCTGACTGAAATGTGTTCTCAAACAATCTGGAAATATAATTGCTGATGAGTAGAATTCTTGCACTTTAACTTTTCAGAGTTCTGCATTGTCTTAATTTTTTGCCTGATTGAATTATTTTATATATTTGCTGACTGAATTATTTTACATATTAGCTAGCATTGATTTTTTTTGTTTCTGATCTCTTCTGAAACTGTCCACCCCCTATTTCTGTGGTGGTGTTAAAGATTATAAAACTGGTCTAATAGCTTTTTTGTTATCTTATTGCTTCAAGGCTTGCTGATTTAAAATAGCCCCTGTTTGTAAATTCCTGCATGCATTGTTACAAACTCCTTGTGTTCTGACTGAAGAGTGCTCTCAAACAATCTGGAAATGTAATCTCTGATAAGTAGAATTCTTGTCACTTTAACTTTTCAGAGTTCTGCCTTGTCTTATTTTTTGTCTTATTGAATTATTTTTTATATTTGCTGAATGAATGATTTTATATGTTTGCTGGCATTGTTTTTTGTTTCTGATCTCTTCTGAAACTGGCCCACCCTAATTCTGTGGTGGTTTTAAAGTTTATAAAACTGGTCAACACAGCTTTATTGTTATCTGATTGCTTCAAGGCTTGCTGATTTAAAATAGTCCCTGTTTGTAAATTCCTGCATACACTGTTAGAAACTCCTTGTGATTTCACTGAAGTGTGCTCCCAAACAATCTGGAAATATAATCGCTGATAAGTAGAATTCTTGGCACTTTAACTTTTCAGAGTTCTGCATTGTCTTAATTTTTGCCTGATTGAATTATTTTATATATTTGCTGACTGAATTATTTTATATATTTATTGGCATTGTTTTTTTTTCTGATCTCTTCTGAAACTGGACCCCCCCCCTATTTCTGTGGTGGTGTTAAAGCTTATAAAACTGGTCTAACAGCTTTTTTGTTATCTGATTGCTTCAAGGCTTGCTGATTTAAAATAGCCACTGTTTGTAAATTCCTGCATACACTGTTAGAAACACCTTGTGATCTGACTGAAGAGTGCTCTCAAACAATCTGGAAATATAATCGCTGATATGTAGAATTCTTGGCACTTTAACTTTTCAGAGTTCTGCATTGTCTTAATTTTTGCCTGATTGAATTATTTTATATATTTGCCTGATTGAATTATTTTACATATTTGCTGTCATTGTTTTTTTGTTTCTGATCTCTTCTGAAACTTGTCTCCCACCCCATTTTTGTGGTGGTGTTAAAGTTTATAAAACTGGTCTCTCAGCTTTTTTTGTTATCTGACTGTTTCAAGGCCTGCTGGTTAAAAATAGGCCCTGTTTGTAAATTCCTGCATGCACTGTTATAAACTCCTTGCGTTCTGACTGAAGAGTGCTCTCAAACAATCTGGAAATGTAATCGTTGATAAGTACAATTCTTGGCACATTAACTTTTCAGAGTTTTGCATTTTCTTAATTTTTTGCCTGATTCAATTATTTTATATATTTGTTGACTGAATTATTTTATATATTTGTTGGCATTGCATATTTGTTTCTCATCTTTTCTGAAACTATACCTCCCCTGTTTCTGTGGTGGTGTTAAAGGTTATAATACTGGTCTAACTTCTTTTTTGTTATCTGCTTGCTTTAAGGCTTGCTGATTTAAAATTGCCCCTGTTTTTAAATTCCTGCATACACTGTTAGAAACCCATTGTGTTCTGACTGAAAAGTGCTCTTACACAATCTGGAAATCTAATCACTGATAATTAGGATTCTTCGCACTTTAACTTTTCTGAGTTCTGCATTGTCTTAATTTTTTGCCTGATTGAAATATTTTATATATTTGCTGACTGAATTATTTTATATATTTGCTAGCATTGATTTTTTTGTTTCTGATCTCTTCTGAAACTGCTCCCCCTATTTTTGTGGTGGTATTAAAATTTACAAAACTGGTCTGACTGCTTTTTTCTTATCTGATTGCTTCAAAGCTTGCTGATTTAATATAGCCCATGTTTGTAAATTCCTGCATACACTGTTAGAACATCCTTGTGTTCTGACTGAAGAGTGATCTCAAACAATCTGGAAATACAATTGCTGATAAGTAGAATTCTTGATACTTTAACTTTTCAGAGTTCTCCATTGTCTTAATTTTTTGCCTGATTGAATTATTTTATATATTTGCTGACTGAATTATTTTATATATTTGCTAGCATTGATGTTTTTGTTTCTGATCTCTTTTGAAACTGGTCCCCCTCCCCTATATGTGGCAGTTTTAAAGTTTATAAAACTGGTCTAACAGCTTTTTTTTCTGATTGCTTTAAGGATTGCTGATTTCAAATAGCCCCTGTCTGTAAATTCCTGCATACAATGGTAGAACCTCCTTGTGTTCTGACTGAAGAGTGCTCTCAAAAAAACTGGAAAAATAATCACTGATAAGTAGAATTCTTAGTACTTTAACTTTTCAGAGTTCTGCATTGTCTTAATTTTTTGCCTGCTTGAATAATTTTATATATTAGTTGACTGAATTATTTTATATATTTGCTGGCATTGTTTTTTGTTTGTTTGTGATCTCTTCTGAAACTAGCCCCCCTCCCCCATTTCTGTGGTGGGATTAAAGTTTATAAAACTGGTCCATCAGCTTTTTTGTTATCTGATTGCTTCAAGGCTTTCTGATTTTAAATAGCCCCTGTTTGTAAATTCCTGAATACACTATTAGAAACTCCCTGTGTTCTGACTGAAGAGTGCTCTCAAACAATCTGGAAATATAATCGCTCATAAGTAGAATTCTTGGCATTTTAACTTTTCAGAGTTCTGCATTAATTTTTTTGCCTGATTGAATTATTTTATATATTTGCTGACTGAATTATTTTATATATTTGCTGGCAATGTGTTTTTGTTTCTGATCTCTTCTGAAACTGGATCCCCCCACCTTATTCTGTGGTGGTTTTAAAATTTACAAATCTGGTCTGACTGCTTTTTTTCTTGTCTGATTGCTTCAAGGCTTGCTGATTTAAAATAGCCCTGTGGTAAATTCCTGCATACACTGTTAGAAACTTCCTGAGTTCTGACTGAAGAGTGCTCTCAGACAATCTGGAAACACAATCACTAAGTAGAATTGTTGGTATTTTAACTTTTCAGAGTTCTGCATTAATTTTTTGGCTTGAATTAATTATTTTATATATTTGCTGATTGAATTATTTTATATATTTGCTGGCATTATTTTTTTTTTGTTTCTGATCTCTTTTGAAACTGGTCCCACCCCCCACCCTCATTTTTATGGTGGTGTTAAAATTTACAAAACTGGTCTGACTGCTTTTTTCTTATCTGATTGCTTCAAGGCTTGCTGATTTAAATCTGCTCCTGTTTGCCAATTCATGCATACACTATTAGAAACTCCTTGTGATCTGACTTAAGATTGCTCTCAAGCAATCTGGAAATATAATCTCTGATAAGTAGAATTCTTGGCACTTTAACTTTTCAGAGTTCTGCATTAAGTTTTTTGCCTGATTGAATTTTTTATATATTTGCTGACTGAATTATTTTATATATTTGTTGGCATTGTGTATTCATAGGTTCATAGCTCATAGGTTCATAGCTTGGTACTAGGCTATCAGCCCTAGGGCCTATACAAGCCTAGCCATAACAATTCCCTGGCTATTTCTTCCCACATTATTTACTTTCCTGGACCCCTGTCTAGCAGGGTGACTGACGTGATCCCTGGGGTGAATTTCCTTTCTCCCATCCAATAGTCAAGGTTCCTCTTGAAGAGGTCCAAAGAGGCACTCTGCTTTACATGTATGGGCAATCTATTCCAGAGTCTGGGGAGTCTCTGGGTCAGGAACCTATCCCTCCAGCATGTTTTGTTTATTGTGATGACAAGGTTTAGACCCCTGGAGCGTGTAGCTCTGAGGGATTGGGATTTCTTTAAGTGTAGCATGTCCAACAGCTCTGGGTTTGACATGGCCTTGTATGTTAAGCAGAGATCGCCTCTGAGTAGATGATATGCGACAGTGTATAGCTGGAGTTTTTAAAGCGGTCAGCGTAGGGCATCTGCTTTAGGCCTGTGATTCTTTTAGTGAGGTATTTCTGAGGCCTTTCCAGTTGTTGCAGATGTCTTGAGAGGTACATACCAAATGGGGCGTTGTATTCTATAATGGGTCTAATGAGGGATGAGTACAGTGGGACAATGACCTCCCTTTTTCTGGATGAAAAGCCCTTCGTGATGAGGTGTGCCACATAGAAGGATTCCCTGACTGTTGTGGCGATGTGGTTATCGAAGGTGAGACCACTGTCCACCTGTGTCCCTAAGTCTCTTATCACACTTTCTGTGTTTAGTGTACTGCCACCTATATGGTAATTCATGGATACATGTTTTTCCCAAAGGGATAACAATACATTTCTTGGCACTGAGCTTGAGCCCATGGCTCTGGCACCAAGCATCTGTTTCTGTAAGGCCCTTTGTAGAGTATCCACATCATTTGGGATTCAATAATGGCTCCCAGTTTGCAGTCATCTGCAAACTTTGTTAGCCAGAGTCCCTTAGTGTTGACCTGTACTTCAGAGAAGTAGATGCCAAACAAGAGCGGCCCCAGGACTGAACCCTGAGGTACTCCACTTGTCTGGAGCTGGATTTGGAGTCGGCTACTTTTACAGTGTGGGTTCTATCAGTAAGCCATTTAGCAACCCATTGGGTGACATAGGGATTAATGCCCAACTTAGTAAGTTTATCTATGATTCCAGAGTTGGGGATGGTGTCAAAGGCCTTGGCAAGGTCTAGATAGGCTGTGTGGACCACCTTACCCTTGTCCATGGCTCTGGAGACTGATTCAAAGAAGTCAATCAGGTTCAGGAGACAAGATCGGCCCTTCACAAACCCAAACTGGGTGGGGTCCAGTGTTTGAAGGTTGCCAATGTCTTTGTTTATAAGTTCCATGATAATACGCTCCATGGCCTTGCAGATAAGGCTTGTCAGACTGATGGGACGGTAGTTTCCGGATCCAAGGTGGATCCCCTTGTGGATTGGGATAACTGTAGCTCTGCGCCACTCAGTGGGCATGAAACCTGAGGTGAGGCTATGATTAAACATGACACTTAGGTGAGGTGCCAGTTCATATTGTAGTTCATGTAGTACACAGCCCGGGATATCATCTGGTCCCATGGATGCTGTATTCTTGGCTTTAGAGAGTGCGTTTTGTACCTGTGTGGCCGTTATTACTGGAATTTGGCTATCTTCTGGTATTGAGATGGGCCATTTAGGGGGTGAGAGGGGGGTGAAGTTGGCACTGAATCGATCTGCCAGGATATTGGCAATATCCTTCGGATCAGTATATTTAATGCCATTCTGTTTTAGCTCAGAGCAGATCTGAGCATTGCCATTTAGATTCTTGACATAGTTATAGAATGCTTTGTGGTTGTCTTTGGAATCTTTGGCAATTTTATTTTCGTAACTAGCTTTGGAGGATTTTATGAGGCATCTCAGTTTCTTACTGAGGCTAGTAAGAGAGTTTTTTGCATCCTGGGATTTTCCTCTTTTCTGCAAAAGTTTCTTCCTTTTGTAAAGTTTGTTTATGGCAGGGGACCACCAGATTGGCTTCCTTTTTTTGGATGAGAGCATTTTGGTTCTATTTGGGATGGCACGATTCATGCATGAGTGGATGTGCTCGCACAGTGCCTTAGTGTAGGATTCAGCAGTTGAACTTTCAGTTCCCGTCTGCATGGGTGTCATAAAGCTTGTCACTTCTGACTTGAGTAGCATGAAGTTGGCTTTGGAGAAGTTTTTTATGGTGGTTTCTTTACTGGGGGGTGGGGGTGGGATGTGGATGTTAAGGGTGATTAGCTTATGGTCAGACCTGACTAACGAGGGGTGACCATAGGTATGGAGCATTGATTTCCCATGTTGGTAATGACCAGGTCTAGGATATTGGAGCCGCTGGTGGGACTATGGATTAGTTGATACAGGGCATTGGAATTTATGAATTCCAAGAACCGTTGCAAAGGTGTTGGGACATGAGTAGTTTTCCCAGTTAATGGCAGGGTAGTTAAAATCACCCAGTATTATGGTGTTTGGTTCTATCTTAATATTTTCCAGTATGTTTAGAAAGGTGTAGTGAGAATCTTGGGGTATGGTGGGGATCTGTAGCAAGCTACAATTTGGATTGCAGTCTTACCTAGTGTTAGTTGCACTTGGAGAATTTCAGACACATTGTGTTGGCCAACTAGCCTGGTGGTGTGAATATCCTTGGTGAATATTGACACTCCTCCACCTTTAGTGTTTCGGTCCTGGTTTGGTGGCGAAAAGTGTGGTAAGAGTAGTAGCCTGGTATTGCAGGGGTGCTCTCTGGAGCCTTGAACCAGGTCTCAGTTACTGCACAGATATCAATGTTCTCCATTTTAGGAGTGCCTCGAGAGAGTGCATTTTGAGGTTTAGACTTCTAGCATTGAGTAGCATTACCTTCAGATTTTGCATGCTTGTACCTGTTACGGTGGTGGTTTTGTCCTTTGAAGTTTGCCTAAAAGTCACTATAGGGGTGGAAAGAGCCTTAGCCAGTAACCTGAATCCCAGGTAGACAGGTGCAGTCCATCTCAGGCAAAGCATCGTGGTCTGTCAATCATGTCATCCCAGGCAGACAGATACTGGATCCCCTTTGAATGATACCATAAGCTTAGCCAATTGTTGAAGTCAATCATTTTATCCTTATATTGTGGTATCATTCTGGGTGAAGGCAGGATGCTACTCAGGGCTAGGGTCATACCTGCCTGGGCCACATGATCCGAGAGCTCTTCCATGTCTCTTTTCATGTAGTCCAGGGAGGTATCGCTCAAGTCATTCACTCTAACATGGACAATGACAGAGTCATATTTGTACTTGTTGTGGAGTGACTTGAGTGCATGCGTTATGTGGTGGATCCTGGCACCCGACAGGCAGCTGACTGTAATTTTCTCCTTATTCAACCTGGTGAGAGGGACATCAATGTGCTGGACTATAGAGTCACCTATGACTAAAGTGTTAGGTACATTGTCTTGCCTTAGGGGCTGTTGCTGGGTGGCACACTGGTGTTGTGAACTATGTGACACATTGGTTGTGACTGGTGTTTGTTTGCATTTCAGCTTCAGAGGTCTTTGTTGCTTGGGCAGGTTACAGTTAAGGGCCTCTGCATATGTGGATTTAGTGTTGCTATATGTGGGTGTTGGTGGTGCGGGTTTAGAAGGGCTATGTGTTGCTTGAGGTGTAGTGTGGGTGTTAACCTTCTCCTCTTGACTGTTTAGCACAATCTTGGGTGGAGAGAGCTTTGCTTCCATTTTGGCTATGTAAGGGCATCTCTCACAGGTTGTAGTGTTGGGTGGTAGGAGGAGAGGGTTGTCTGTGTACATGAGGCAATTGCTGCATTGCCCCAGTATGCCCAGATTCACCAGTTGGACAGGAGAAATCACTGGAAGCTGACCCTTGGACTTGCCTGGTTTGGGGCTTTTTTTTTTTTCTTTGTAAAGTATAGGAGCTGTTTCCTTAGCAAGGCACTTTGCAATTATAGGCTGTTTAGTGCCTACTATTAATTTCTCCTTGTTAACAAGGAGAGTTCAGTGTTTGTATGAGTTTAAGGCTTCCTAGTGCTTTCCAGCAGGTATTAGAGAAAGTGCTAGTCACAGGGATGCTTAAAGGTAAGATTGAAAAGAATGCATTCTGCAGTGTGCACTAGAGAAGTTAGATGTGAAAGTAGGTAACTTGAGTTTTACCTGTTTAAAAAGTTAAGGTTTAGTGGAGAGTTACTATTTTTAAAACAGCAAGATGGATTGAAAGGGTGGTCACTTTTGTATTTTGGTACTATGAAATACTGTAGGATGGCCAATAAATTTAAATAATTGAAGGGGTGGGATTTCAAAAATGATGATTTTGTGATTACTCACATAAGCCAGTGAAAGTAGAGAGAAATGAGATATATGGTCAGATTAACATAAGAGGCGGGCAACTAGAAAGACAGTGGTATTTCTGCCTGACTCAGAACAGAGAGAGCTGTGGTCTCCTTTGAAGTTTTAATATGCTGTTAAAACAGAATGCAAGCAAAACACAAGGTAAAGAAAACAAACTACAGTATTCAAAATATAGAAAGGCAATACAGTAATACAAAAAATAAAAGCAAACTAACCTTTCCTTCACAGCAAAGTGCAGCAGAGTCTGGATGAGCCTTTCTGGTCTCTTCTGAAACTATACTTCCCCTGCTTGGTGGTGTTAAAGGTTATAAAACTGGTCTAACTTCTTTTTTGTTATCTGATTGCTTTAAGGCTTGCTGATTTAAAATAGCCCCTGTTTGTAAATTCCTGCATACACTGTTAGAAACTCTTTGTGTTCTGATTGAAGAGTGCTCTCACACAATCTGGAAATATAATCACTGATAATTCTTGGCACTTTAACTTTTCTGAGTTCTGCATTGTCTTAATTTTTTGCCTGATTGAAATATTTTACATATTTGCTGACTGAATTATTTTATATATTTGTAGCATTTTTTGTTTCTGATCTCTTCTGAAACTAGTTCTGCCCCTATTTACAGTTTTTTGTTATGTGATTGCTTCAAGGCTTGCTGATTTATAGTAGCTCCTGTTTGTAAATTCCTGCATGCACTGTTATAAATTCCTTGTGTTCTGACTGAAGAGTGCTCTCAAACAATCTGGAAATACAGTTGCTGATAAGTAGAATTTTTGGCATTTTAACTTTTCAGAGTCCTGCATTGTCTTAATTTTTTGCCTTATTGAATTATTTTATATATCTGCTGACTGAATTATATTATATATTTGCTAGCATTGATTTTTTGTTTCTGATCTCTTTTGAAACTGGACCCCCTCCTCTATCTGTGGCAGTTATAAAGTTTATAAAACTGGCCTAACAGCTTTTTTTTCTGATTGCTTTATGGATTGCTGATTTAAAATAGCCCCTGTCTGTAAATTCCTGCATACAATGGTAGAAGCTCCTTGTGTTCTGACTGAAGAGTGCTCTCAAACAAACTGGAAATTTAACCGCTGATAAGAATTCTTTTACTTTAACTTTTCAGAGGTCTGCATTCATTTTTTGCCTGACTGACTTATTTTACATATTTGCTGACCAAATTATTTTATATAATTGCTGGCATTGTTTATTTTTGTTTCTGATCTTTTCTGAAACTGCCCCCACCATTTCTGTAGTGGTGTTAAAGTTTATAAAACTGGTCTAACAGCTTTGTTTGTTATCTGATTGCTTCAAAGCTTGCTATGTTAAAATAACCCCTGTTTGTAAATTCCTGCATACACTGTTAGAAACTCCTTGTGTTCTGACAGAACAGTGCTCTCAAAAAATCTGGAAATATAATTGCTAAGTAGAATTCTTGGCACTTTAACTTTTCAGAGTTCTGCATTGTCTTAATTTTTTGCCTGACTGAATTATTTTATATATTTGTTGACTGAATTATTTTATATATTTGCTGGCATTGTTTTTTTGTTTCTGATCTCTTCTGAAACTGGTCCCCCCACCATTTCTGTTGTGGTGTTAAAATTTACAAAACTGGTCTGACTGCTTTTTTTTTCTTATCTGATTGCGTCAAGGCTTGCTGATTTAAAATATTCCCTGTTTGTAAATTCCTGTATACACTGTTAGAAACTCCTTGAGTTCTCGCTGAAGAGTGCTCTCAAACAATCTAGAAGCATAAAAACTGAAAAATTTAATTCTTGGCAATTTAACTTTTGAGAGTTCTGAATTGTCTTAATTTTTCGCCTGATTCAATTATTTTATATATTTACTGACTGCATTATTTTATATATTAGCTGGCATGTTTTTTTTGTTTCTGTTCTCTTCTGAAACTGGTTCCCCCCATTTCTGTGGTGGGGTTAAAGTTTATAAAACTGGTCTAACAGCTTACAAACTCCTTGTGATCTGACTGAAGAGTGCTCTCAAACAATCTGGAACTATAATCGCTCATAAGTAGAATTCTTGGCACTTTAACTTTTCAGAGTTCTGCATTAATTTTTTTGCCTGATTGAATTATTTTATATATTTGCTGACTGGATTATTTTATATATTTTCTGGCAATGTGTTTTTGTTTCTGATCTCTTCTGAAACTGGATCCCCCCACCTTATTCTGTGGTGGTTTTAAAATTTACAAAACTGACCTGACTGCTTTTTTTCTTGTCTGAATTCTTCAAGGCTTGCTGATTTAAAACAGCCCCTGTTTGTAAATTCCTGCATACTGTTAGAAACTTCTTGAGTTCTGACTGAAGAGTGCTCTCAGACAATCTGGAAACACAATCACTAAGTAGAATTCTTGGCAATTTAACTTTTCAGAGTTTTGCATTAATTTTCTGGCCTGAATGAATTATTTTATATATTTGCTGACTGAATTATTTTATATATTTGCTGGCATTATTTTTTTTTTGTTTTTGATCTCTTCTGAAACTGCCCCCCCCCCCCATTACTGTGGTGGTGCTAAAATTTACAAAACTGGTCTGACTGCTTTTTTGTTATCTGATTGCTTTAAGGCTTGCTGATTTAAAATAGCCCCTGTTTGTAAATTCCTGCATACACTGTTAGAAACCCTTTGTGTTCTGATGGAAGAGTGCCCTCACACAATCTGGAAATATAATCACTGATAATTCTTGGCACTTTAACTTTTCTTAGTTCTGCATTGTCTTAATTTTTTGCCTGATTGAAATATTTTACATATTTGTTGACTGAATTATTTTGTATATTTCTGCATTTTCTGTTTCTGATCTCTTCTGAAACTAGTTCTGCCCCTATTTACAGTTTTTTGTTATGTGATTGCTTCAAGGCTTGCTGATTTATAGTAGCTCCTGTTTGTAAATTCCTGCATGCACTGTTATAAATTCCTTGTGTTCTGACTGAAGAGTGCTCTCAAACAATCTGGAAATACAGTTGCTGATAAGTAGAATTTTTGGCATTTTAACTTTTCAGAGTCCTGCATTGTCTTAATTTTTTGCCTTATTGAATTATTTTATATATTTGCTGACTGAATTATATTATATATTTGCTAGCATTGATTTTTTGTTTCTGATCTCTTTTGAAACTGGTCCCCCTCCCCTATCTGTGGCAGTTATAAAGTTTATAAAACTGGTCTAAAAGCTTTTTTTCTGACTGCTTTAAGGATTGCTGATTTCAAATAGCCCCTGTCTGTAAATTAGTGCATACAATGGTAGAAGCTCCTTGTTTTCTGACTGAAGAGTGCTCTCAAACAAACTGGAAATATAACCGCTGATAAGAATTCTTTTACTTTAACTTTTCAGAGGTCTGCATTCATTTTTAAAGTTTATAAAACTGGTCTAACTGACTGCTTTAAGGATTGCTGATTTCAAATAGCCCCTGTCTGTAAATTAGTGCATACAATGGTAGAAGCTCCTTGTTTTCTGACTGAAGAGTGCTCTCAAACAAACTGGAAATATAACCTTTTCAGAGGTCTGCATTCATTTTTTGTCTGACTGACTTATTTTACATATTTGCTGACCGAATTATTTTATATAATTGCTGGCATTGTTTATTTTTGTTTCTGATCTCTTCTGAAACTGCCCCCCACCATTTCTGTGGTGGTGTTAAAGTTTATAAAACTGGTCTAACAGCTTTTTTTGTTATCTGATTGCTTCAAAGCTTGCTATGTTAAAATAACCCGTTTGTAAATTCCTGCATACACTGTTAGAAACTCCTTGTGTTCTGACAGAAGAGTGCTCTCAAACAATCTGGAAATATAATCGCTAAGTAGAATTCTTGGCACTTTAACTTTTCAGAGTTCTGCATTGTCTTAATTTTTTGCCTGACTGAATTATTTTATATATTTGTTGACTGAATTATTTTATATATTTGCTGGCATTGTTTTTTTGTTTCTGATCTCTTCTGAAACTGGTCCCCCCACCATTTCTGTTGTGGTGTTAAAATTTACAAAACTGATTGCGTCAAGGCTTGCTGATTTAAAATATTCCCTGTTTGTAAATTCCTGCATACACTGTTAGAAACTCCTTGAGTTCTCGCTAAAGAGTGCTCTCAAACAATCTAGAAACATAAAAACTGAAAAGTAGAATTCTTGGTAATTTAACTTTTCAGAGTTTTGAATTGTCTTAATTTTTTGCCTGATTCAATTATTTTATATATTTACTGACTGCATTATTTTATATATTAGCTGGCATGTTTTTTTTGTTTCTGTTCTCTGGTTCCCCCCATTTCTGTGGTGGGGTTAAAGTTTATAAAACTGGTCTAACAGCTTTTCTATTATCTGATTGCTTCAAAGCTTGCTGATTTAAATCAGGCCCTGTATGTAAACTCCTGCATCCACTGTTAGAAACTCCTTGTGATCTGGCTGAAGAGTACTCTCAAACAATCTGGAAATATAATCGCTGATAAATAAAATTCTTGGCACTTTAACTTTTCAGAGTTCTGCATTAATTTTCTTGCCTGACTGAATTATTTTATATATTTGCTGACTGAATATTTGCTGGCATTGTTTTTTTGCTTCTGATCTCTTCTGAAACTGGACCCCCACCTCATTTCTCTGGTGGTGTTAAGGGTTATGAAACTGGTCTAACTGCTTTTTTGATATCTGATTGCTTTAAGGCTTGCTGATTTAAAACAGCCCCTGTTTGTAAATTCCTGCATACACTGTTAGAAACCCATTGTGTTCTCACTGAAGAGTGCCCTTAACAAATCTGGAAATATAATCCCTGATAGGATTCTTCGCACTTTAACTTTTCAGACTTCTGCACTGTCTTAATTTTTTGCCTTATTTTACATATTTGCTGACTGAATTATATTATTTATTTGCTAGCATTGATTTTTTGTTTCTGATCTCTTTTTAAACTGCCCCCCCCCATCTGTGGCAGTTTTAAAGTTTATAAAACTGGTCTAACAGCTTTTTTACCTGATTGCTTCAAGGCTTGCTGATTTAAAATAGCCCCTGTTTGTAAATTCCTGCATACAATGGTAGAAGCTCCTTGTGTACTGACTGAAGAGTGCTCTCAAACAATTTGGAAATATAACCGCTGATAAGAATTGTTGTACTTTAAGTTTTTAGAGTTCTGCATTAATTTTTTGTTTGATTGACTTATTTTGCATATTTGCTGCATGAGTTGTTTTAAATATTTGCTGGCGTTTTTTTTTTTTTTTGTTTCTGATCTCTTCTGAAACTGCACCCCCCCCCCTCCATTTCTGTGGTGGTGTTAAAGTTTATAAAACTGGTCTAACAGCTTTTTTTATCTGATTGCTTCAAGGCTTGCTGATTTAAAATAGCCCATTTGTAAATTCCTGCATACACTGTTAGAAACCACGTGTTATGACTGAAGAGTGCTCTCAAACAATCTGGAAATATAATAAGTATAATATTCTTGGCACTTTAACTTTTCAGAGGTCTGCATTTTTTTGGCTAATTTAATTATATTATATACTTACTGATTGAATTATTTTATATATTAACTGGAATTGGGTGTTTTTTTTTTGTTTTGTTTTTGTTTTTTTTTTTTGTTTCTGTTCTCTTCTGAAACTGGTTCCCCCTTATTTCTCTGGTGGTGTTAAAGTTTATAAAACTTGTCTAACAGGTTTTCTATCTGATTGCTTCAAGGCTTGCTTATTTAAAATAGCCCCTCTTTGTAAATTCCTGTATACACTACTAGAACCTTTTTGTGTTCTGACTGAAGAGTGCTCCAGTCTGGAAATATAATCGCTGATAAGTAGAATTCTTGGATTTTATCTTTTCAGAGTGCAGCATTGACTTAATTTTTTGCCTGATTGAATTATTTTTTATATTTGTTGACTGAATCATTTTATGTATTTGCTGGCATTATTTTTTTGTTTCTAATCTTTTCTGAAACTAGTGTCTCCCCCCCCACCAGCCTATTTCTGTGGTGGTGGTAAAGTTTATAAAACTGGTCTAACACCTTTTTTTGTTATCTGATTGCTTCAATGCTTCCTGATTTAAAATAGCCCCTGTTGATAAATTCCTGCCTATACTGTAAGACTCTCCTTATGTTCTGACTGAAGAGTGCTCTAAACAATCTGGAAATATAATTGCTGATAAGTAGAATTCTTGGTATTTTAACTTTTCAGAGTTCTGCATTAATTTTTTGCCTGATTAAATTATTTTCTATATTAGCTGTCTTAATTATTTTATATATTTGCTGGTATTGTTTTTTTGTTTCTGATCTCTGCGGAAACTTGTCCCTCCCCCATTTCTATGGGGGTGTTAAACTTTATAAAACTGGTCTAATAGCTTTTTTGTTATCTTATTACTTCAAAACTTGCTGATTTAAAATGGTCCTTCTTTGTAAATTCCTGAATACACTGTTAGAAACCCTTTGTGTTCTGACTGAAGAGTACTCGCAAACAATCGGGAAATATAATCGCCGATAAGTAGAATTCTTGGCACTTTACCTTTTCAGAGTTCTGCATTGTCTTAATTTTTTGCCTGATTGAATTGATTTATATATTTCCTGACTGAATTATTTTATATATTTGAAGCATATTTTTTGTTTTGATCTCTTCTGAAACTTACCCCCTCCCCCATTTCTGTGGTGGTGTTAAAGTTTAAAAAACTAGTCCAACAGCTTTTTTGTTATCTGATTGCTTCAAGGCTTGCTGATTTAAAATAACCCATGTTTCTAAATTCCTGCATACACTGTTAGAAACTCTTTGTGTTAAGAGTGCTCTCAAACAATCTGGAAATATAATGGCTAAGCAGAATTCTTGGCACTTTAACTTTTCAGAGTTCTGCATTGTAATAATTTTTTGCCTGATTGAATTATTTTATATATTTCTTGACTAAAATATTTTATATATTTGTAGCATTACGTTTATGTTTTGATCTCTTCTGTAACTTACCCCCCCCCCCCCATTTCTGTGGTGGTGTTAAAGTTTATAAAACTGGTCTAACTGTTTTTTTTTGTTATCTGATTGCTTGAAGGCTTGCTGAATTAAAATAGCCGCTGTTTGTAAATTCCTGCATACACTGTTTGAAACCCTTTGTGTTTTGAGTGGAGTACTCTCAAACAATCTGGAAATATAATTGCTGATAAGTAGAATTCTTGGCACATTAACTTTTAAGAGTTCTGCATTCATCTTTTTGCCTGATTGAATTACTTTATATATTTACTGACTTACTTATTTTATATATTTGTTGGCATTGTTTTTTTTTGGTTCTGATCTCTTCTGAAATTTGCCCCCACCCAATTTCTGTGGTGGTGTTAAAGTTTATGAAACTGGTCTAACAGCATCTTTGTTACCTTATTGCTTCAAGGCTTGCTGATTTAAAATAGTCCCTTTTTGTAAGGTCCTGCATACACTGTTAGAAACTCCTTGTGTTCTCAGTGAAGAGTGCACTCAAACAAAATGGAAACATAATTGCTGAAAAGTAGAATTCTTAGCACTTTAACTTTTCAGAGTTCTGCATTGTCTTAATTTTTTGCATGATTAAATTATTTTATAAATTTACTGAATTTTTTTATATATTAGCTGGCATTGTTTTTTTTTTTTGCTTCTGATCTCTTCTGAAACTGGTACCCCCCCTATTTCTGTAGTGGCGTTAAAGTTTATAGAACTGGTCTATCAGCTTTTTTGTTATCTGATTGCTTCAAGGCTTGCTGATTTATAATAGCCCCTGTTTGTAAATTCCTGCATACACTATTACAAACTCGTGTTCTGACTGAAGAGTGCTCTCAAACAATCTGGAAATATAATCACTAAGTAGAATTCTTGGCACTTTAACTTTTCAGAGTTTTGCACTGTATTCATTTTTTGCCTGATTGAATTATTTTATATATTTGCTGACTGAATTTTTTTATATATTTGCTGGCATTTTTTTTTTGTTTCTGTTCTCTTCTGAAACAGATTAATCTCCCCCATATTTCTGTGGTGGTGTTAAAGTTTATAAAACTGGTCTAACATCTTTTCTGTTATCTGATTGCTTCATGGCTTCCTGATTTAAAATCGCCGCTCTTAGCAAATTCCTGCATCCACTGTTAGAACCTCCTTGTGTTCTGACTGAACAGTGCTCTCAAACAATCTGGAAATATAATCGCTGATAAGTAGAACTCTTGGCAATTTAACTTTTCAGAGTTCTGCATTTTCTAATTTTTTTGCCTGATTGAATTATTTTATTTATTTGCTGACTGAAATATTTTATATATTTGCTGGCATGGTATTTTTTTCTGATCTCTTCTGAAACTGGTTCCCTTCCCCTATTTCTGTGGTGGTGGTGTCAAAGTTTATAAATCTGGTCTAACAGCTTTTTTGTTATCTGATTGCTTCAAGGCTTGTAACTTTAAAATAGCCCATGTTTGTAAATTCCTGCATACACTGTTAGAAACTCCTTGTGTTTTCACAGAAGAGTGCTCTCAAACAATCTGAAAATATAATCGCTAAGTAGAATTCTTGGCACTTTAACTTTTCAGAGTTCTGCATTGTATTAATTTTTTGCCTGATTGAATTATTTTATATATTTGTTGACTGATCTATTTTATATATTTGTGGGCATTGTTTTTTTGTTTCTACTCTCATCTGAAACTGATTCGCCCCACCCCCATTACTGTGGTTGTGTTAAAGTTTATAAAACTGGTCTAACAGCTTTTCTGTTATCTGATTGCTTCAAGGCTTCCTGATTTAAAATAGCCCCTGTTTGTAAATTCCTGCATACACTGTTAGAAACTCCTTGTGTTCCGACTGAGCAGTGCTCTCAAACAATCTGGAAATATAATCGCTGACAAGTAGAATTCTTGGCACTTTAACTTTTCAGAGTTCTGCAATATTTTTTGCCTGATTGAATTATTTTATATAGTAGCTGACTTAATTATTTTATATATTTGTGAGCATTGTTTTTATTTTTTGTTTGTTTCTGATCACTTCTGAAACTTGTCCCTCCCCATTTATGTGGTGGCGTTAAACTTTATAAAACTGGTCTAATAGCTTCTTTGTTATCTTATTACTTCAAGGCTTGCTGATTTAAAATACTCCCGGTTTGTAAATTCCTGCATATACTATTACAAAATCCTTGTGTTCTCACTGAAGAGAGCTCTCAAACAATCTGGAAACATAATCGCTGAAAAGTAGAATTCTTGGCAATTTAACTTTTTAGAGGTCTGCAATATTTTTTCCCGATTGAATTATTTTATACATTTGCTGACTTAATTACTTTATATATTTGCTGTCATTGTTTTTTTTTTGTTTCTGATCTCTTCTGAAACTTGTCCACCCCCATTTCTGTGGTGGTGTTAACGTTTATAAAACTGGTCCCTCGGCTTTTTTGTTATCTGACTGTTTCAAGGCCTGCTGGTTAAAAATAGCCTGTTTGTAAATTCCTGCATACACTGTTATAAACTCCTTTTTTTTTTTTCCCTAAAT
>NC_056726.1:511048945-511076501 GCF_019279795.1 Protopterus annectens | reverse complement strand
GGCATTGTTTCTTTTTTTTCCTGATCTCTTCTGAAACGGATTCCCCCTAATTATGTGGTGGTGTTAATGTTTATAAAACTGGTCTAACAGCTTTTTTGTTATCTGATTGCTTAAAGGCTTGCTGATTTAATATAGACCCTGTTTGTAAATTACAGCATGCACTGTTAGAAACTCCTTGTGTTCTGACTGAAGAGTGCTCTCAAACAATCTGGAAATATAATTGGTGATAAGTACAATTTTGACACTTTAACTTTTCAGAGTTCTGCATTATCTTAATTTTTGCCTGAATTATTTTATACATTTGCTGACTGAATAAATTTATATATTTTCTGGCAATGTTTTTTTTTGTTCCTGATATCTTCTGAAACTGCTCCCCCCTATTTCTGGGGTGGTGTTTAAGTTTATAAAACTGGTCTAACAGCTTTTTTGTTATCTGATTGCTTCAAGGCTTGCTGGTTTAAAATAGCCCCTGTTTGTAAATACCTGCATACACTGTTAGAAACCCCTTATGTTCTGACTGAAGAGTGCACTCAAACAGTCTGGAAATATAGTCGGTGATAAGTATAATTCTTGGCACTTTAACTTTTCAGAGTTCTGCATTGTCTTAATTTTTGCCTGAATTATTTTTTTTTATTTGCTGACTGAATTATTTTATACATTTGCTGGCAATGTGTTTTTATTTATTCCTGATTTCTTTTTAAACTGTTTAACTCCTATTTCTGTGGTGGCGTTTAAGTTTATAAAACTGGCCAGCTTTTTTGATATCTGATTGCTTCAAGGCTTGCTGATTTAAAATAGTCCATGCTTGAAATTCCTGCAAGCACTGTTAAAAACTGCTTGTGTTTTGACTTTATATATTTGCTGGCATTGTTTTTTTCTTCCTGATGTCTTCTGAAACTGCCCCCCTCCAATTCTGTGGCAGTGTTTAAGTTTATAAAACGGGTCTAACAGCTTTTTTGTTATCTGATTGCTTTAAGGCTTGCTGATTTAAAATAGCCCCTGTTTGTAATTTCCTGCATACACTGTTAGAAAAACATTGTGTTCCGACTGAAGAGTTCTCTCAAACAATCTGGAAATATAATCAGTGATAAGTATAATTGTTGGCACTTTAACTTTCCAGAGTTCTGCATTGTCTGAATTTCTGTTTGAATTATTTTATATATTTGCTGACTGAATTATTTTATATATTTGCTGGCAATGTTTTTTTTTTCCTGATCTCTTCTGAAACTGCCCCCTATTTCTGGGGTGGTATTAATGTTTAGAAAACTGGTCTAACCATTTTTTTGTTGTCTGATTGCTTCAAGGCTTTCTGATTTAAAATAGCCCCTGTTTGTAAATACCTGCATACACTGTTAGAAACCCCTTATGTTCTGACTGAAGAGTGCACTCAAACAGTCTGGAAATATAGTCGGTGATAAGTATAATTCTTGGCACTTTAACTTTTCAGAGTTCTGCATTGTCTTAATTTTTGCCTGAATTATTTTTTTATTTGCTGACTAAATTATTTTATACATTTGCTGGCAATGTGTTTTTTATTTGTTCCTGATTTCTTTTTAAACTGTTTTACCCCTATTTCTGTGGTGGTGTTTAAGTTTATAAAACTGGTCTAACAGCTTTTTTGATATCTGACTGCTTCAAGGCTTGCTAATTTAAAATAGTCCATGCTTGTAAATTCCTGCATGCTTCATTAGAAAATCCTTGTGTGCTGACTGAAGAGTGCTCTCAAACAGTTTGGAAATACAGTCAGTGATAAGTATAATTCTTGGCACTTTAACTTTTCAGAATTCTGCATTGTCTTATTTTTTTCCTGAATTATTTTATATATTTGATGGCTGAATTATTTTATATATTTGCTGGCATTGCTTTTTTTCCTGATGTCTTCTGAAACTGGTCCCCCCATATACCTGTGGTGGTGTTAAGTTTATAAAATAGGCCTAACAGCTTTTTTATCTGATTGCTTCAAAACTTGCTGATTTAATATAGTCCCTGTGTCTAAAGTCTTGCATCCACTGTTAGAAAATCCTTATGTTCTGACTGAAGAGTGCTCTCAAACAGTCTGTAAATACAGTCAGTGATAAGTATAATTCTTGGCACTTTAACTTTTCAGAATTCTGCATTGTCTGAATTTCTGTCTGAATTATTTTATATATTTGCTGACTGAATTATTTTATATATTTGCTGGCAATGTTTTTTTTTTTTTTGTTCCTGATCTCTTCTGTGGTGGATTTAAAGTTTATAAAACTGATCTAACATCTTTTTTGTTATCTGATTGCTTCAAGGCTTGCTGATTTAAAATAGTCCCTGTTTCTAAATTCCTGCATACACTGTTAGAAAATCCTTGTGTTCTGACTAAAAATTGCTCTCAAACAATCTGGAAATATAATCGGTGATAAGTATAATTCTTGGCATTTTAACTTGTGAGAATTCTGCATTGTCTTAATTTTTTCCTGAATTATTTTATATTTTTGATGATTGAATTATTTTATATATTTGATAGCATTGTTTTTTATTTGTTCCTGATCTCATCTGAAAACTGGTCCACCCCCATTCCTGGAGTGGTGTTAATGTTTATAAAACTGGTCAAACAGCTTTTTTGTTATCTGATTGCTACAAGGCTTGCTGATTTAATCTAGCCCCTGTTTGTAAATTACTGCATACACTGTTAGAAACTCCTTGTGTTCTGACTGAAGAGTATTCTCAAGAAATCCAGAAATATAATCAGCGATGAGTATAATTCTTGGCACTATAACTTTTCAGAGTTCTGCATTGTCTTAATTTTTGCCTGAATTATTTTATATATTTGCTGACTGAATTATTTTATATATTTGCTGCCATTGTTTCTGTTTTTCCTGATCTCTTCTGAAACTGGTTCCCCCCTATTTCTGTGGTGGTTGTAACATTTATAAAACTGGTCTAACATCTTGTTTGTTATCTGATTGCTTCAAGGCTTGCTGATTTAAAATAGTCCCTGTTTCTAAATTCCTGCATACACTGTTAGAAAATCATTATGTTATAACTAAAAATTGCTCTCAATCAATCTGGAAATATAATCGGTGATAAGTATTGGCACTTTAACTTGTCAGAATTTTGCATTGTCTTCATTTTTTCCTGAATTATTTTATATATTTGCTGATTGAATTATTTTATGCATCTGATGGCATTGTTTTTTATTTGTTCCTGATCTCATCTGAAACTGGTCCACCCCCATTCCTGGAGTGGTGTTAATGTTTATAAAACTGGTCAAACAGCTTTTTTGTTATCTGATTGCTACAAGGTCTTGCTGATTTAATCTAGCCCCTGTTTGTAAATTACTGCATACACTGTTAGAAACTCCTTGTGTTCTGACTGAAGAGTGCTCTCAAAAGTCTGGAAATACAGTCAGTGATAAGTATAATTCTTGGCACTTTATCTTTTCAGAATTCTGCATTGTCTTATTTTTTTCCTGAATTATTTTATATATTTGCTGACTGAATTATTTTATATATTTGCTGGCATTGTTTTTTTCTTCCTGGTGTCTTCTGAACCCCCCAATTCTGGGGTGGAGTTAAAGATTATAAAACTGGTCTAACATCTTTTTTGTTATCTGATTGCTTCAAGGCTTGCTGATGTAAAATAGTCCCTGTTTCTAAATTCCTGCATACACTGTTAGAAAATCCTTGTGTTATGACTAAAAATTGCTCTCAATCTGGAAATATAATAGGTGATAAGTATAATTCTTGGCACTTTAACTTGTCAGAATTCTTAATTGTCTTCATTTTTTATATATTTGCTGATTGAATTATTTTATGTATTTGATGGCATTGTTTTTTATTTGTTCCAGATCTCATCTGAAACTGGTCCACCCCCGATTCCTGGAGTGGTGTTAATGTTTATAAAACTAGTCAAACAGCTTTTTTGTTATCTGATTGCTACAAGGCTTGCTGATTTAATCCAGCCCCTGTTTGTAAATTACTGCATACACTGTTAGAAACTCCTTGTGTTCTGACTGAAGAGTGCTCTCAAGTAATCCGGAAATATAATTGGCAATGAGTATAATTCTTGGCACTATAACTTTTCAGAGTTCTGCATTGTCTTAATTTTGCCTGAATTATTTTATATATTTGCTGATTGAATTATTTTATATATTTGCTGGCATTGTTTCTTTTTTTTCCTGATCTCTTCTGAAACAGATTCCCCCTAATTCTGTGGTGGTGTTAATGTTTATAAAACTGGTCTAACTGCTTTTTTGTTATCTGATTGCTTAAAGGCTTGCTGATTTAATATAGACCCTGTTTGTAAATTACAGCATGCACTGTTAGAAACTCCTTGTGTTCTGACTGAAGAGTGCTCTCAAACAATCTGGAAATATAATTGGTGATAAGTACAATTTTGAAACTTTAACTTTTCAGAGTTCTGCATTATCTTAATTTTTACCTGAATTATTTTATACATTTGCTGACTGCCAGAAAATATATAAATTTATTCAATGTTTTTTTTTTGTTCCTGATATCTTCTGAAACTGCCCCCCCCCCATTTCTGGGGTGGTGTTTAAGTTTATAAAACTGGTCTAACAGCTTTTTGTTATCTGATTGCTTCAATGCTTGCTGGTGTAAAATAGCCCCTGTTTGTCAATACCTGCATACACTGTTAGAAACCCCTTATGTTCTGACTGAAGAGTGCACTCAAACAGTCTGGAAATATAGTCGGTGATAAGTATAATTCTTGGCACTTTAGCTTTTCAGAGTTCTGCATTGTCTTAATGTTTGCCTGAATTATTATTTTTTATTTGCTGACTGAATTATTTTATACATTTTCTGGCAATTTTTTTATTTGTTCCTATTTCTTTTTAAACTGTTTTACCCCTATTTCTGTGGTGGCGTTTAAGTTTATAAAACTGGTCTAACAGCTTTTTTGATATCTGACTGCTTCAAGGCTTGCTGATTTAAAATAGTCCATGCTTGTAAATTCCTGCATGCACTGTTAGAAACTCCTTGTGTTTTGACTTTATATATTTGCTGGCATTGTTTTTTTCTTCCTGATGTCTTCTGAAACTGCCCCCCCCCCAATTCTGTGGTGGTGTTAAAGTTTATAAAACTGGTCTAGCAGCTTTTTGTTATCAGATTTCTTCAAGGCTTGCTGATTTAAAATAGCCCCTGTTTGTAATTTCCTGCATACACTGTTAGAAACTCCTTGTGTTCTGACTGAAGAGTTCTCTCAAACAATCTGGAAATATAATCAGTGAAAAGTGTAATTCTTGGCACTTTAACTTTTCAGAGTTCTGCATTCTCTGAATTTCTGTTTGAATTATTTTATATAGTTGCTGACTGAATTATATTATATATTTGCTGGCAATGTTTTTTTTTTTTGTTCCTGATCTCTTCTGAAATGTGTTTCCCCCTATTTCTGTGTTGGTGTTAAAGTTTATAAAACTGGTCTAACATCTTTTTTGTTATCTGATTGCTTCAAGGCTTGCTGATTTAAAAAAGTCCCTGTTTCTAAATTCCTGCATACACTGTTAGAAAATCCTTGAGTTCAGCATTGTCTTAAATTTTGCCTGAATTATTGTATATATTTGCTGACTGAATTATTTTATAAATTTGCTGCATTGTTTTTTTCTTCCTGATCTCTTCTAAAACTGGTCCCCCGTATATTTGGGGTGGTGTTAAAGTTTATAAATTTGGTCTAACAATTTTTTTGTATCTGATTGCTTCAAGGCTTGTTTATTTGATATAGACTCTTTTTGTAAATTTCTGCATACACTGTTAGAAACTCCTTGTATTCTGACTGAAGAGTGCTCAAACAATATGGAATATAATTGGTTATAAGTATAATTCTTGGCACTTTAACTTTTCAGAGTTCTGCATTGTCTGAATTTCTGTTTGAATTATTTTATATATTTGCTGACTGAGTTATTTTATATATTTGCTGGCAATGTTTTTTTTTGTTCCTGATCTCTTCTGAAACTTGTTTCCCCCTATTTCTGTGGTGGTGTTAAAGTTTATAAAACTGGTCTAACATCTTTTTTGTTATCTGATTGCTTCAAGGCTTGCTGATTTAAAATAGTCCCTGTTTCTAAATTCCTGCATACACTGTTAGAAAATCCTTGAGTTCTGCATTGTCTTAAATTTTGCCTGAATTATTTTATATATTTGCTGCCTGAATTATTTTATATATTTGCTGTCATTGTTTCTTTTTTTCCTGATCTCTTCTGAAATGGATTCCCCCTAATTCTGTGGTGGTGTTAATGTTTATAAAACTGGTCTAACAGCTTTTTTGTTATCTGATTTCTTAAAGGCTTGCTGATTTAAAATAGACCCTGTTTGTAAATTACAGCATACACTGTTAGAAACCCCTTGTGTTCTGACTGAAGAGTGCTCTCAAACAATCTGGAAATATAATTGCTGATAAGTACAATTCTTGACACTTTAACTTTTCAGAGTTCTGCATTGTCTTAATTTTTGCCTGAAAATGTTTATATATTTGCTGACTGAGTTATTTTATAAATTTGCTGCATTGTTTTTTTTTTTGTTCCTGATTTCTTCTGAAAATGGTCCGTACCCCCATATCTGGGGTGGTGTTAAAGTTTTAAATTTGGTCTAATGGCTTTTTTTGTATCTGATTGCTTCAAGGCTTGCTTATTTGAAATAGCCTCTTTTTGTAAATTTCTGCATACACTGTTAGAAACTCCTTGTGTTCTGACTGAAGAGTGCTCTCAAACAATATTGAAATATAATCGGTGATAAGTATAATTCTTGGCACTTTAACTTTTCAGATTTCTGCATTGTCTTAATTTTTGCCTGAATTAATTTTTATATTTGCTGACTGAATTATTTTATACATTTGCTGGCAATGTTTTTTTTTGTTCCTGATTTCTTTTGAAACTGTTTTACCCCTATTACTGTGGTGGTGTTTAAGTTTATAAAACTGGTCTAACACCTTTTTTGATATCTGACTGCTTCAAGTTTTGCTGATTTAAAATAGTCCATGCTTGTAAATTCCTGCAGACACTGTTAGAATTTCCTTGTGTTCTGACTGAAGAGTGCTTTCAAACAATCTGGAAATATAATCAGTGATAGGTATAAATCTTGGCACTTTAACTTTTCAGAGTTCTGCATTGTCTTAATTTTTTCCTGAATTATTTTATATGTTTGCTGACTGAATTATTTTATATATTTGCTGGCAATGTTTTTTTTTCCTGATCTCTTCTGAAACTGGTCCCCCCTATTTCTGGGGTGGTGTTAATATTTAGAAAACTGGTCTAACAGTTTTTTTGTTGTCTGATTGCTTCAAGGCTTTATGATTTAAAATAGCCCCTGTTTGTAAATGCCTGCATACACTGTTAGAAACCCCTTATGTTCTGACTGAAGAGTGCACTCAAACAGTCTGGAAATATAGCCGGTGATAAGTATAATCCTTGACACTTTAACTTTTCAGAGTTCTGCATTGTATTAATTTTTGCCTGAATGTTTTATACATTTGCTGACCGAATTATTTTTTAAATTTGCTGCATTGTTTTTTTTTTTTTTGTTCCTGATCTCTTCTAAAAATCGCCCCCCCCCTATATTTGGGGTGGTGTTAAAGTTTATAAATTTGGTCTAATAGCTTTTTTGTGTCTGTTTGCTTCAAGGCTTGCTTACTTGAAATAGCCTCTTTTTGTAAATTTCTGCATACACTGTCAGAAACTCCTTGTGTTCTGACTAAAGTGTGCTCTCAAACAATCTGGAAATATAATCAGTGACAAGTATAATTATTGGCACTTTAACTTTTCAGAGTTCTGCATTGTGTTATTTTTTTCCTGAATTATTTTATATATTTTCTGACTGAATTATTTTATATATTTGCTGGCATTGTTTTTTTTTTTCCTAATGTCTTCTGAAACTGGTACCCCCCCCCCCCCTAATTCTGTGGTGCTAAAGTTTATAAAACAGGTCTAACAGCTTTTTCTGTTATCTGCTTGCTTGAAGGCTTGCTGATTTAAAATAGCACCTGTTTGTAAATTCCTGCATACACTGTTCAAAACTCCTTGTGTTCTGACTGAAGAGTACTCCCAAACAATCTGCAAATATAGGCAATGATAAGTATAATTCTTGGCACTTTAACTTTTAAGAGTTCTGCATTGTCTGAATTGTTGCCTGAATTATTTTATATATTTGCTGACTGAATTATTTTATATATTTGTTGGCAATTTTTTTTTGTTCCTAATCTTTTCTGAAACTGGTTTCCCTCTATTTTTGTGGTGGTGTTAATGTTTATAAAAATGGTCTAACATTTTTTTTATCTGATTGTTTCATGGCTTGCTGATTTAAAATAGTCCCTGTTTCTAAATTCCTGCTTACACTGTTAGAAAATACTTGTGTTCTGACTGAAAATTGCTCTCAAACAATCTGGAAATATAATCAGTGATAAGTATAATTCTTGGCACTTTAACTTGTCAGAATTCTGCATTGTCTTATTTTTTGCCTGATTTTTTTATATATTTGCTGAGTAAATTATTTTATATATTTGCTGGCATTCTTTCTGTTTTTTTCCTGATCTCTTCTGAAACTGTTTCCTCTCTATTTCTATGGTGGTGTTAAGGTTTATAAAACTGTTTTTTTTTTCTTATCTGATTGCTTATAGGCTTGCTTCTTTAAAATAGACTCTGAAAATTACTGCATACACTGTTAGAAACTCCTTGTGTTCTGACTGATGAGTAGTCTCAAACAATCTGGAAATATATTTGGTTATAAGTATAATTCTTGGCACTTTAACTTTTCAGAGTTTTGCATTCTTATTTTTTTTTGCCTGAATTATTTTTTTATATTTGCTGGCTGAATTCTTTTATATATTTTCTGGCAATTTTTTTTTTTTTGTACCTGATGTCTTCTGAAACTACCCCCCCCCCCGTATTTTTGTGGTGGGGTTCAAGTTTGTTAAACTGGTCTAACAGCTTTTTTGATATCTGACTGCTTCAAGGCTTGCAGATTTAAAATAGTCCATGTTTGTAACTTCCTGCATACACTGTTAGAATCTCCTTATGTTCTGACTGAAGAGTGTTCCAAACAGTTTGGAAATGTAGTCTGTGGTAAGTATAATTCTTGGCACTTTACTTTTTCAGAGTTCTGCATTGCCTTATTTTTTACCTGAATGATTTTGTATATTTGCTGACTGAATTATTGTATATACTTGCTGACATTGTTTTTTTTTTGTTCCTGATCTCTTCTTTTTGTTATCTTATTGCTTCAAGACTTTCTGATTTAAAATAGCCCCTGTTTGTAAATTTCTGTATACACTGTTAGAAACTTCTTGTGTTCTGACTGATATTTGCTGACTGTATTATTTTATGTACTTGCTGGCTTAATTATTTTATATATTTGCTTGCAAAGTTTTTTTTTTTCTGATATCTTCTGAAACTGGTTCCCCCACTGTTTCTGGGTTGGTGTTAAAGTTTATAAAACTGGTCTAACAGCTTTTTTGATATTTGATTCCTTTAAGACTTGCTGATTTAAAATAGTCCCTCTCCTGGATTCAGTAAGCTCTGCATGGCATGCAGGAATAGTGCAGGAGCTGCTGGAGGCAATATGGCCACTGTGTGATCCAGGAAAAAGCTCCAGGGATATGCATGGGTGGTCCTGGACTATTCCTGGATGGACACAGGTCCTGTAATCAAATTATCCCACTTGCAGGTGAAAACCATTCTAATGCAGTGAATTTGTGATCCAGGAAGCTGTCAGACGGTCATGCTGGACTAGTGTAGTGTGCAGAAATATACTCGGTTAGTATCCGAGTACATTTCTGCAAATTACAAAATGGAGCCATGACAGCTCCAAATAAATGGTGCATAGTATTTGTAAAGCATGCTAATGGCCAAATATATGGCCACTGGCATGAAAAACAATGGGCAAACAAAAAAATAACTTTTATTTTTTTTAGCAGATTTCAGTTTTTAAGAGTAGGGCAGTGGCCCGAAAATAAAACAAAAAAACTGAAATCAACATTGTATCCCAAATCACTATGTTGCTGTTATACACAATGGCAGACTGAAGACAGCATATTCAGTGAATAGCTGTTGCTAAGGGTGAAGGTTAAGTGTGGGACATGCAACTATGCATTAGCAGGCAATCCTATGCAAATGAGTGGAATGATACTGAATCCCAGATTTCCCCTTAATGGCAGCCAGCACCCAAAAGTGTAAGTGCAGGAATACCATTGTGCAAGCCTTAGAGTTAGCTGACATCATGGGGGGGGGGGTGTCAGGCATACTGTAAGCTTATTGGAGCCCTGTGGCTCGGGTTTGGCCTTAGCTTAGCAGAGCTAAGCAAGGGTGTGTGTCTGAGACTGCCTAGCACTCTTAAAGTAAACCAGGAAATAGCAGCTTTCTGCACATCTGAGTTCTGTGTTTGCGCGACACATCCCTGGGCTTAAACAAGAAGGCAATGGGAAGGGAAAACTGCAGTAAGAAGGTAATCTAGGAGAGCTAGCATAGCTAGCAGGTGAAATGTATCAGAATCAGCCAATTACACAGGTAGCAGCCCAGCCCATCACACCACTATAAATTATGCAAACACCTTTCCCTCTGTTTTTTCCCACAAACTCTACACCACCGGTGTACACAAATGGGGAAATCATAAAAAAACAAAAGCAGCAAAATGATAGGAGCTGCAGCAGTTATCATACATCAACATGTGGAAGAGGCTGAGGGTGGTGAGGATGAGAATGCTGTTGGTCAACCCACAGTGAGGAGAAGGAGAAGAGTGTACAGACCCAGGGTAACCTACCAGGGGCTATATGAGCTGGAGATAGTGGAGCACTACAGGGTGGACAGGGACCTCTTACAGCAAATTGTTGATCTGTGTCGGCCACAACTCACACACAGAACTAACAGAGGGGAACCCATCCCAGTGGATACCAAGGAATGTGTAGGCCTAAGAATACTAGCCACAGGTACCTTACAAAGGCCATCTAGGGATACCATGTGGATCTCACAGGCATCAGCATCCAAGGTACTCCACCAGTTCCTAGATGCTATATCAGCACATGCCGCTGAGCACGTATATTTTCCCAACTCCCGTGAGGCACTGGCCAGCAATATGCATCTCTTCCACCAAATAGTAGAATATCCTGAGGTAGTGGGTGCTGCAGACTGCACTCACATACACATCAAAGCACCACCCGGTGAGCAGGGTACTGTCTACATCAACCACAAGGGCTTCCCCTCCATCAACTGCCAGGTCGTGTGTGATGCCCAGGGCATTATAATGAATGTGTGTTGGATGCCCTGGAAGCTATCACAACTCCCACATCTGGCATCTGATGCAGCTGTACCAGAAATTTGCCAGTGGGGACATCCCTTATGGTCACCTAGTTTGGAATGCTGGTTATGCATTGGAGCCATGGCTGATGACACCCATCAGAAATGCACACACACCCAAACAAGAAATCCATAATGAGGCACACTCACAGACCAGAATCATAATAGAGCATGTGTTTGGGATGTCCAATTCATGGTTCCACTGCTGGGACACATCTGGTGGAGCCTTGCAGTACTCACAAGTTACATGTACCCAAATTGTCATCATATGTGCCATGCCACACAATATGATCAATATGATCCTGTGGAAACATCTGCAGCAGAAACAGCATAGGGCAGAGCCACGCAGCCCCCCACCCTATTGTCAAGGCCTGCACAGGCACAGAGTGACTTGGAGGAGGAACAACTTGAGCCTGCCCCAGTAGGTAGAAGGAGGCATGCCCAGTATGCCCAGGCCTTGGCAAAGAGGCAAAGCATAGCACATACACTGACACAGTAGTGACCCAGGGAATAACACCTCTCTTTGACTCACACATACAGTAAAAGGGATACCAAACATGACACTACCTATCCTTAACCATGTATGGGGAATGTACTATGTGCATCTGACATAGTCAGCCCTCCAGCACCATCCTCAATACTAGCACAGCTTCAAGGTAAGTCACTCTCCCTACCAATTGCCGAATGGAGTAGTATGTGCTGTTACTTGTATCTATGGTATGGATGTGAACATGCAAGGGAATTGGGTGGTTGAATGGGATGCCAGCAGATAGTAGACACATATAGTGGCAGCATGAGAGTTGTAACAAATACTGGTGTCACCATAGTAGCCAGTACTAGATAAGGTGACAAAGCTCACTGCAGGAAATGTGCTGTACTACATGTGTGTCCATAGGACACACACATGCCAGTCAGGGAGGCTCACACACCCAACAACAGTCTCAGCAAGCAGGACAGGTGTAGACAAATGCAAACAAAGGCTGTGATAAGGCCTCTGATTTATGGCTATGGGGAACACCCCCCCAAGACCTACACAGACAGACTACAACAGGTCAGGCATTGGGATGTTAGTTCTGAAGGGTAAGATGTCAGAAACTGTAATGTAGGTCATAGGTTCATAGGTAGGTACCAGGCTATCAGCCCAAGGGCCTACATAAGCCTATCCAACAAGGTTTCCTGTCTTATGCCACCCAAGAAAGTTATTTTCCTGTGCCACTGTCAAGCAGAGACATAGAAGTGATCCCTGGGGTGTATTTCCAATTTCCCATCCACTCATCACGATTTTTTATGAAGAGTGCTAATGAAGAACTTTGCTTGACATAGATGGGTAGCCTGTTCCAAAGTATGGGAAGTCTCTGGGACAGGAATCTATCCCTCCAGCATGTCCTGTTTATTGTGGTGACAAGGTTTAGGTCCCTAGAGCATGTAGCTTGGAGGGACTGGGATTTCTTTAGGTTTAGCATGTCCAACAGCTCTGGGTTTGACATAGCTTTATATGTTAGGCAGAGATCACCTCGGAGTAGGTGATATGCTACGGAGTAAAGCTGAAATTTTTTGAGACGGTCATTGTATGGCATTTGTTTGAGGCCAGTAATCCTTTTTGTGAGGTACTTCTGTGGCCTTTCCAGCTGCTGCAGATGTCTTGTGAGGTACATTCCAAAAGGGGCGTTGTACTCTATAATGGGTCTAATGAGTGTCGAGTAGAGGAGAACAATGACCCCTTTTTTCCTGGATGAGAACCCTTTTAAGATGAGGTGTGCCACGTAAAAGGCCTTCCTGACTACTGTGGTGATGTGACTATCAAAGGAGAGACTACTGTCCACCTGGGTCCCAAGGTCTCTCATCACACATTCGGTGTTAAGTAGATTGTTGCCTATGTGGTAGTTCAAGGGGACAGAGTTTTTACCAAAGGGGATGACACTTCACTTTTTGGCATTGAGCATGAGGCCATGGCTCTGACACCAGGCATCTGTCTCAGCGAGGCCCTTCTGTAGGATGTCCTCATAATTTGGGGACTTGACTATGGCTCCTAGTTTGCAGTCATCTGCGGACTTTGTTAGCCAGAGGCCTTCTGTGTTAGCCTGTACTTCAGAGAAGTAGATACCAAACAGGAGAGGTCCCAGGACGGAACCCTGTGGTACTCCACTTGTCACTGCTTTGAGATCAGATTTGGAGTCTGCAACCTTTACAGTGTGGGTTCTGTCAGTGAGCCAGTTGGCAACCCATCTTGTGATGTAGGGATTTACACCTAGTTTAGTGAGTTTAGCTATAATTCCAGAATAGGGGATGATGTCAAAAACCTTGGCGAGGTCAAGATAGGCTGTGTGAACCACCTTACCCTCATCTATGGCTTTGGTGACTGCCTCAAAGAAGTCAATCAGGTTCAGGAGTTATGATCTGCCTTTCACAAACCTGAACTGTGTGGGATCCAGAGTTTGGAGGTTACCAATGTCTTTGTTTATGAGTTCCAAGATGATACGTTCCATGGCCTTGCAGACCAGGCTCGTCAGGCTAATAGATCGATAGTTCCTGGGATCAGTGGTGGCTCCCCCTTTGTGGAGTGGGATAACTATTGCTGTGTACCATTCAATGTGCACAAAGCCTGATATGAGGCTATTATTGAACATGGTGCTTAAGTGGGGAGCCAGTTCGTTCTGAAGATCGTGTAAAATGCAGCCTGGGATGTTGTCCGGTCTCATGGATGCTATGTTTTTGGCTTTAGAGAGTGCAGCATTTACCTATGTAGGTGTGATTACAGGGACTCTGTATTCTTCTTGTATAGATATGGGCCCTTTAGAGGGTGAGGGGGGGTAAAGTTAGCACTGAACCTATCTTCCAGGATGTTGGCAATATCAGTTGGTGCTGTAATTTTCGTGCCATTGTGCTGTAACTCAGAGCAGATATGGATGTTGCCATCAAGATTCTTGACATAGCTATAGAATGCTTTGTGGTTGTCTTTAGAATTAGTGGTAATTTTGCTTTGGTAGCTATCTTTGGCAGATCTTATAAGGGATCTCAACTTCTTACTGTGGCTGACCAGGAGCTCCTTCACTTATGGGATTTTACTCTCTTTTGCAGCAGTTTTTTTTTCCTTCTGTTGTACAGTTTGTTTATGACAGGGGACCACCAGATTAGCTTCCTTTTTTTGGAGGATGTCTTGGTTCTGTTTGGGATAGCATGATCCATGCACTTGTGTAAGTGCTTATAGAGTGCATTTGTGTAGGATTCAGCAGTTGTAACTGTATTGTCCATCTGCATGGGTGTCATGAAGTTCACCCCTTTTGTCTTAAGAAGCATGAAGTTAGCTTTGGAGAATTTTTTTACTGTGGTTTCCTTAATAGCGGGTAGAGGCAGGATGTGGATATCAAGGGTGAGTAGCTTATGGTCGGTGCGGACCAACGAGGAGTTGACTTTAGGTGTGGAACACTGGTCACTCATGTTGGTAATGATTAGGTCTAGGATATTGTTGCCCCTGGTGGGGGTGTGGATAAGGTGATCCAGGGCATTGGAGCTTATGAATTCCAGAAAGCATTGAGCTAAGGAGTTGGTACACAAGTATTTTTCCCAGTTAATGGTGAGATAGTTGATGTCGCCCATTATTAGGGTGTTTGGTTGAACCCTAATATTTTCCAGCACATCAAGAAAAGAGGAGTGGGAATCCTGGGGCATGGTGGGGGATCTGTACAAGCTAAAACTTGGATTGCAGTTTTGCCCAGAGTTAGTTGCACTTGGAAAACCTCGGATGCATTATGCTGAGCTACTAGCCTGGAGGTGTGGATATCCTTAATGAATATGGACACACCTCCGCCTTTGGTGTTTCAGTCCAGGTTACATGGCCGAAAAGTGTGGTATGAGTTATAGCCTGGTAGTGCAAGGGTGCTCTCTGGATCCTTGAACCAGGTCTCAGTCACTCCACAGATATCGATGTTCTCCATTTTAAGGAGTACCTTGAGTGAGTGCATTTTGAGATCTAGACTTCTAGCATTGAGTAACATTACCTTCAGTTTTTGCTTGCCTGTTCCTGTTACGGTGGTGAATTTGTCATTTGAACCTTTCCTAAAAATGCACTATAGGGGCAGCAAGAGCCTTAGCCAGTATCCAGAATCCCAGGGGCAACAGGTGCAGGCCATCTGTGGCAAAGCATTGTGGTCTGTCGACCATGTCATCCCAAGCAGATTGGATCCCATTAGAATGACACCAGAAGCTTAGCCAATTGTTGAAGTCATTTTGTCCTTGTACTACGGTATCATTCTGGGTGAGGGCAGAATGCTACTCAGGGCTAGGGTCATACCTGCCTGGGCTACAAGATCAGAGAGCTCTTCCATGTCTCTTTTCATGTAGTCCAGGGAGGTAATTCTCAGGTCATTCACACCAATATGGACAATGACAGAGTCATATTTGTACTTGTTGTGGAGTGACCAGAGTGCTTGGGTTATGTGGCAGATCCTGGCACCCGACAGGCAGCTGACAGTAAATTTCTCCTTGGTTAGCCTGGTGAGTGGGACATCAGTGTGCCTTACTATAGAGTTACCTATGACTAGCATGTTGGGTACATTGTTTTGCCTTATTGGCTGTGGTTGAGTGGCACAATGATTCTGTGGACTATGTGTCATTTGAGTTGTGTTGGGGATGGAGGTTGCTTGCGTTTCTGCTTTGGAGGTCTCTGTTGCTTAGACAGATTATTATTGAGAGCCTCCACAAATATTTTTGTGTTACTATGTGTGGATTTTGGTGGTGTAGATTTAGTGAGACTATGTGATGATTGTGGTGTGGTGCAAATGTTTACCTTCTCCTCATGACTGTCAAGTTCAGTCTTGGTTGGAGAGACATTTACCTCCAGTTTGGCTAGATAAGTGCATCTCTCACAGGTTGTAGTGTTGGGTGATAAGAAGAGAGGGTTGGCTGTGTACCTGAGGCAATTTCTACATTGCTTCAAGATGCCCAAATTCATAAGATAGACAGGAGAGGACACTGGTAGCTGACCCTTGGACATGCCTGAATAAAAAATATTTTCCTCTAGATAAGTGAGGAAAGTGAGTACAAGAGCTGGTCAATCAAACCTAAGACCTGTAGTACACTGATATGCCTCTAGTCAGTATGATAAGTTAGAATCCATAATGAAATGGAGTACCTGAAATACCAGTACAGTCATAGCAAATGTGTACAAGTGTCAGGTGTGCCCCCCCCAAGCCTATGTAGACATGTAGTAACAGTCATGTGTGCACCCAATCTTATGTAGAAATATAGTAACAGTCATTTGTGCCCCCCCATCCTATGTAGACATGTAGTAATAGTCAGTTGTGCCCCCCATTGCTATGTAGAAATGTAGTAACAGTCAGGTGCCCCCTCAATCCTATGTAGAACTGTAGTAACATGTATGTGTAGGTATAATAACAATGAAACACAGATTACCTGAGCTGTACAATATGCAGGTCTGTGTGTGTTAGGTTGGTGTGTCTTGTATATTGTGTGAGAGTGGTCAGTATGTATGCCTGGTGAGGTTTGTCCTGGTGGCCATTGCCCAGTACTGCTGATGACAGGGCCAAGTTCTCACAACTGCAGTGCCAAACACAATGCTTCCCAGCAAAACACATTCCAGCAGTAAGCCATAGTAAATGTTTGGAAGTAATAGGAGTCACCATCTCAAAGATGGACATGGCATGAATGTCGACCCAGATATACAAGCAGTGCACAAGGGGAAGTACCCCAGAGAGACAGTGTATAATATGTAACTGTCAAAGTGACACACCCTTTGAATTGCACATACAGGTTTGCAGCACATTATTTGGGCTTGTAGTAGGGAATACCAATGCCGTTTTTCCAAACATTGGAAGACCACAAAGGTCATAGGAATGAAGTATTGAGAAACAGCTGATGTCCCTGCACAAGCTAGCATAGGTGGAATACCCCATGCATATCTGTGAGCCAGATGAAAATAGTGTCCATAGCACACATGCATCCAGCTCACCCCACCACCATCCACAGGTACCTCTCCGGTCTTATCCCTGCTGTTGGGAATGAGTACAGTATGACCCCAACCTGTGTATGGCAATAGCGAACGAATGCAGCATGCAGAGCAGGTGTCCCATGCAGGAGTGCCCTAGCTGTAATAAGCACCCTGCCAGCATCCACAGCACTTGATCAATACTGACACAAAGCATTGGCATGAACACCTTGCACACCTACCCTGTCACCCCAGGGGAATATAGTGTATTGCAGTCTGGGACTGTAGGACTGACAGAATTCAACAGTCTGCTACAGCTGGCCTGCATCACTCCCAAATGGCCTATGGTCCTGTGCTAAAGGCTTGTGTCTCACCCGTACCGCCAATTTATGTTATGTCATGGACTCCCAAATAACAACATAACACAGTCCACAGAACCCAACTGCAAGGCCATGTGGACAAATCACAGTAACATGTCCACCATATCCTACTGCATGAACTGTGGACCAACACCAAATTACTGCTAGGATGAGGTGATAACTATAGGGAACATATCAGATAACATTTGCATAATGTATGGAAGAGGATAGAATAATAGATGGGGGGGTTGGAGCATGGGTGGCATGGAGTGTGTGAAGTCTGAAACTCAGCCGTGTGTACATACTATCACTGGCTGCAAAAACAAGAATGGGTGGCTACAAACCTGCTCGTAAACCATAAGTTGAAGGGGTAATGTCCAGAATTATGACCCCTGCCTCTAGGTAACTTGTGTGAATCTGCCCAGCTGTGAGGTATGGCCACAGCAGGATATGGCCATATGTCACATCGATGGATGCACAAGTATGGGATCCTCTGCCACCACTCTACCAAGGTGTTGAACCATTTGCACAGACCCAGCAGCAAGTATCTGCAGCTTCCCCTCCAGAATGGCATGAGTTGTGTGAGAATTTGTAGGCTGCTGACCACAATACTGGACAAAGTTGCATTCACCCTGTTTTCCCCAGGACATCACTGCAAGCAAATATGTATATCTGACAGTACTTGATGACATAAAACATCACAGTGTATAACAGTACATATGTCTGTATATCTCTGCTAACACCAGGACCATGTAGCAGAAGTAGCACAGACACAATTACCTACTGTAACCCACTATATTTTGCCCATTTTAACCCCATATTGTCAACTGATCTACAGATATCCTGCATCAACAGTTTGCTAGCCATAGGTATATAGCACAAAAGCCTGCACTGGAGTACAATCTATCTGGAATGGATTCACACATTCAATACAAAAGGTCATACTGGGCATGCTCCCACACTTAGAGAGATTAAGGCCAGTTCGGACAACAAAATACTGAAAGGTCATACTGGGCATGCTCAAACACTTAAATAAATGAAGCCCACTTTTGGCAACCACAGTGGACTGTACATATCTAACAGTCGCAGATGTTAATGCATACAATCCTCAGTACACACCAGTCATGTTTTGCACAAACATTGGATAGGAATACACACATATATGCAAGGACAACATACTATAATAGGCCACAATTACACATACATAGATGTGTGGAAGAGAGGGACAGTGACAAAGAGCCTCCCATCATGAGGTCTGTCCCACCCAGCACACATCCATTTGGCTGAAACCACATGATGTACAAATGCCAATCACTGTGGCCTCTGTTATCCCTCAGCACTATAGTGGCTATGGTGCTTGTGCTGTGTAACATGACTGTACAAGTCAGTAGTCATCTAGCACTTGTGTACACATACCTATGGAATATAAACTTATGTGTGCCTGAGTGTTGTGTGTCTGCCTCTAGATGAATAGGTTATGACCCATGCACACACACTGCACTCCCCATTGCCTTACTATGGCAAGCCTGCTGATGTCTTCACCTTGAAATACACCTTTGGGGAAGTAGTAGCCAAGTAATCTCCATGGCATGTTCTATAACTGCGTAATACTGTAGTGTGATAAACTAGTTAGGTTGGAGTTTTATTCCCAGACATGGTAAGTTTGTGTGTCTGTGTGTGTGTTTGTTTGTCTGTGTAGGGAGCAATGCTTTTGAGGCCATTCACAGTCACTACAACCTCCATTGCCCTTCTTTGGCATGCCTGCTGATGTCATTCACTTTGAAATACACCTTCGGGTAAGAAGTAGCCCAGTAATCTCTGTGGTGTATCCTATAACTGCATAATGCTGTAGTGTGATAACCAGTTAAGTAGGAGTTCTATTCCCAGACATGGGAAATCCGGATGTTTGGGTGTGTGTTTGTTTGTCTGTGTAGGGAGCAATGCTTTTAAGGCCATTCAGAGTCACTACTACCTCCATTGTCCTTCTTTGGCATGCCTGCTGATGTCATTCACTTTGAAATGCACCTTTGGGGAAAGACTAACCCAGTACTGTCCATGGCACATCATATAACTGCATAATACTGTAGTGTGATGTACTAGTTCAGTAGGAGTTCCAATGCCAGACATGGCAACTGTGAGACTTGGTGTTTGTGTTTGACATTCATATGCTGTGTGGAGGTGGCTGTGAGTGTGTAACAACTGGACACATTGTGGAGTGGATTTTGCGTATTTCTTATATGGTGGGCCTATTATATGTTACAGTGTCCACCTTACAAGGATAACAGATGTCAAGCAGCGGGGAGGCTGGGGTTGACAATCCATACCCCTACATGCGACATCAAGGCCTGGTGAACAATTTAGGCAACCCTTGTATTACCCAGAGAACACTCTCTACTCATGTCTCATACACAAACACACTTGGCTAGGCAACAACCACTATGTTGGTAGTACCCTGCATATTGCCTACAGATAGTAACCATGGTGTGATTGCAGCAGACTACAGAGGGCATGGCACCGTCTCCCGTCACTACAATAGGCACAAAATTGAATACAGTGCCCCTTCACTATGTTCCCCACTGGATGCTTGCAGCAACTGTAGTGCCAGCAAATGTAACCCACAAAGGACATACCATGCCTTATACACACACCCTGTATGGAAGGATGTCACTGACAACAGGGAATTCCTGTATCATGCTGTCAATGTAGGTGCAGGGTCAACCTGGTGTGCACTGGCAGTTCCTACCACATGAGGCCAGGAATGGCACATTTGATGATAACAATCTGTGTACACAACATGCCCCAGACACCCCAGGTACACATCCGCATGTCTCAGAACATGCATGCTGGGCATGTGCACATCCCAGACACCATCCATGTCATAGACTGTAGAACGCATACATGGCCAGCATTGCACAGCACTGGCCACCCACAATAGTAACCCAGATGACTGGATGGTGAATACAATACCCACCTGTGTGGGCCAGTCCAGAAACTACACCCCTGAGCCACACTGCAGACCATTTTCATGTGGCCTGATGCCAAGGTATAGCCTTTTCCTAGCCTTGTACAGCCTTCTGGTACAGACAACCACTACACTCCTGTGAAGCAATGCACCCATGCATGTCAGTACTGGGAACCTGTGTCTGTGTGTGTGGAGTATAATGATTTTGATGCCATTCACACTCGCTACACCTCCCATTGGCCTTCTGATGTCAGACACCTTCACATACCCTTTGCCCATATATCATCCTGATAACCCCTGTGGTGCATGTGATACCTGCGTATTACTGTAATGTGAAAAACTAGCTAGCTAGGAAGTCTAATCCTGACTCTGCCAACTGTGATAATATGTGTAAGTCCCTGAGGGAGTGTGGCTGTGTTAACAATGACACCTGTTCATGTGGACAGGCACATGTACTACACTTACCTTATCCCTCCTTTATCACTGTTGCAGATGTCACTCACCATCAGATATACCTTTGGACAGCTCGTCAACATGTAAGCTCTGTGGTGCATGCAATAACTGCATAGATATGTGATAGCAATACATAGGCAGGGGTTTGAAACCCCATACTGGTAAGTGTGTGACACTAACATGCTTAGGCTTTACTCTCCCACCCCCTCCCTGTCTTACTTTGTCTCTGTCTGTCTGTCTCACTCCCTTTCTGATGGATGTGGAGAAGTACACATGCTTTGCTTAGGCAGCAGCTTGTGTTTTGTAAGTGATGCTCATGATCAGCTGATGGCCTCTGCATTAATTGCAGTCCTCTACAAGCTGATTGCATGTGGAACAGCTGTGGGAAAATTCAATAGCCATTTGCATGGAAACACATTTTTATACCTAGGAACATCATGTGGGTGTTGGGCTTTTCATTCACTATGAGCAGGACCTCATGTGGGTGTTTGGAAAACAGCATCACAGATGGCACTGGAATATACCTCTAACAACATACACTGTGGAGACAGGCCAAAATACAGGAGGGGATGGTCCAGACATGACTACATAATGTAAGTATTGCTCTTCTGCATTTGAAGTAATGTTGGTTTAATGGGGTTTGTGTGGATATGGCTGGTCTACATGATTTAATACCTGTCATGAAAGTGTTATGTGTTTGAGGAAACTCCCACCTGTAGGGTTATCTGCAGACTGGGCAGTGTTTGGACTCTTATGTTTTTTTGTGTTATTCACACATCACCTATCTTAAACCGCCGAAGCATAGTCTGAGGATTGCAAACAGTACACGGTGACAGCCATGACAGATACTGACTGCATATTCATTATAGGACATATGTCACAACAATCCCTGTTACAACACTAAATGTATGAGGGTATCACAGAAAAATGACAATACTGGCCCAGTGTTTGTGTTGCCAGCCACAAGTCTGTCAACCTTTGTACATATGTCATGCAGTAAGAGGTGCATATGTTATGTACACCATTATTTATTGACATCATACATGATAAGCCAGTAAGATATGAGACTGCTAGACAGGTTATATATAGTAGGGGTTATTTCTGAGGACATAACCTGGGCATTCTGTGGTTGTTTGTACAGTAGTGGGGTCCGTGTACTTATGGTGATTGTCGACAGGATGTGTATTGCGAATATGTACCTTGGCGTGTGCACAGACTGTGGTAGATGTCATTTTTCTTGGTCCTGTTCTATCTGATATTACATGCTGCTCCAGTGTATGGTACCCCATCAGCACACGTTTGTAGGGCCAAACAATGACACGTGTCCCATAATATAGGCATTGTACCACACTGTGTCATGACCCAGTATATGTAGGGTTAGCATGTGAGTAGCATATATGAGGATTATGTTGATAAGACAGTCCATATAGTGTGTTATTAAGCTTGCATACCATATGTGTCTGTGGCTGTGTTCACATTGGTTGTGGGTATGCACTTTCACACAGGTGTCTGTTACTCTGTGCTGTGACATGCCTGTAGAGCCTACTATATTTGCAGGTACATGTGTATTCCCCCATACAAAATGTAGGCCAGTGTTGTGGCAGACTGTCTGTAGTTTGCACACTGCTTTGTTACATACCTAGCAACTTAGTGTAATTACCCAGTGTGATGTTATGTCCAGATATTTGCCAGACATACTGCTGCTGGGCCATCATAACTGTTGTGTATTTCTGACAAAGCAGTAGGATTCTATACAGATGTATGCCGCTAACTACTGGGTAGTTTGTGGCCATGTGACCTCTGCACCACCAGTTATTATGTGTCAGGTCAGACAGGATTGTGTAAATGCATAAACTGTGTGGGCATATGTAGTCCAGTATTTATGTGATATACCCATGTACAATAGCTGTTAACATCCACATTGTCAGGCTTGGTCCACATGTCTCGCATGAAGAGGATCTGTGTATACCTCTGGACTGACCAGAGAGTGCCAGACTGTCAACATATATTGGTCATATCTCTGCTGTAGTCCACAGGATCATTATTGTGCTTTCAGTGCTACCGTACTATGATGTCCTTAGGATTTCTGTCAGTAACCGATGGCATACATGTCAATAGCAGATGTGACCTGCCACACACAACATGTCTGTTAAGACAACCCCTGTTACAGTAGCAGCAGTCTACATATATACCTGCAGTACATACATGACATCCCCGTGCACTAAGAGGTTGAGACTATTGGCGCTGAGGTAGGACTCCACACCATGTTCTGGACATATGGTAAACATATATGTGTGTGTGTATATATATATATGTATATATATATATATATATGTATATATATATATATATATATATATATATATAGACATATACATATATACATATATATATATATCTATATATATATACAGATATATATATATATATATATATACATATATATATATATATATATATATATATATATATATATATATATATATATATATATATATATATAGATATACAAACACACACACACATACAGATATATAGATATATATGTACATATAGTTATAGGTGTCTACATATATATCGACATAAATAGATATATCTGTATAAATATATATATTTATTTATTGACATTTGTTAACCGGGTTTGTCCAACTGGGCTTGTGGCCCATTTTCAGTGGAGACCCGAGGAGAAAAGCTCCAGTAATACATTTTAAAACAAGTACAATTTTAAACAATATTGATATAATAGCAGTTATAGCAAAATGATTCACATATGCTGGGATACATGCATAAAGTTACAGTTGCATTAAAAAGAAGCTAATTAACAATTTTACATTAATATAGTTCAATAGGTCAACAATGAACATTTTTTGTTTGTATAAAATTGTGCAAATGCATAGTAGACACATTGGAGACAGAGGTGTAATGAGGTACTAAGTATGGTCCTTTTAAGGGTACATAAGGGGAAGGAAGACTAGGTAGGGTCATGGCAAGGGCAGGTTCTGAAATTGAGAAAATAAGCTTTTAGTTCATTTTTAAAGTGTGAGGTGTGGGAGATTGAACGTAAGTCAAGGGGAAGTTTGTTCCAAGCAATGCATATATAGTTATAGATATCTACATATACATCAACAGCAATAGATATATCTGTACATATATGATGTACACACACACACACACACACACACACACATATATATATATATATATATATATATATATATATATATATATATATATATATATACAGAGAGATCTATAAATGGCCATATATATGATGTACTATACAGATGTGTATAAATACATATATATGAATATATATATATATATATATATATATATATATATATATATATATATATATATATATATATATATGTGTGTGTGTGTGTGTGTGTATGTACATGTAGACATATATCTACATATGTATATGTATATATCCATATCCTTGTCATGTGTAAACATTACTGTTGTGTAGACCTTCCAAGATGTATCACACCGTATGTATCTGATATGTGTATGTTTAGATTTAACAACATATGTGATGGAACAGTAATATCACTAACAAGTACTACACAGTTGTAGAAGTCACAGCAATTGTTCAATACTATTCCATATGTGTACTGACAGATATATTGGAAAAAACGCATCTGTCTTCACAGCTGTCATGGCGTAGTGGTTAACAGTTGTTAATAGAGTGTACAGGCTCCTGGGTCCAAGACCTGCAAGGGCTGTTTATTTTGTTGCTGAGCAGAACAAGGGCTTTTGGATACAGAATGGTTAAGGCAGTTTTAAGCAGGTTTAAGTGCATTTGCATGGGTTTGCACAAAGCTAAGCGGTGCTAAGAAACGGTTAAATGTACGGGCGCTTACACTGTGTGGCTTCGCTTACCAGTACGCAAATCTGCTTAGCTGTTATATTGCAGCAATGCTGAAACCTGCTAAGCATGACTCAGCCTTGGTAACCAGTGGTCATGTCCCTGTCTGATAACATAACAGGGTAATGACATCTGTAATAAGTGTATGTAATGCCATGTACATAACATGTGTCTATGTGCTGTCATTACAGTAGCAAGGAGTGTGAGTCTCCTGTCTGGGACACTTGAGTTTATAAGACCTGTACAACACTCTTACCCATGTGAATGTGTTACATACAAGGGTAGTATCCCAGGTTATATGCCGTCACACTGGCATGTAGTGTATCATGCCATTACTATTGTTGACAGTGTTTTCCCAAGCAAGAGTAGATTGCTAATTGTAGTACTGGCAACAGGCACCCCTGCATGCATAGATGGACTCTAAGTCCTCACTGTCGTGTTCCTGGGTGTGAGCTGTGTCACAGTATATATCCCCTACTGGATAATGATCTGACATGTGGAAATTAACTGTAGACTACTGTCTGTATAGCACATTTCAGTGACGGCTGCCAACATGTAGTAATGGCATACATAATGGTGTCAGAAGTATATCTGTTGGCACATTCATCCTACTGCATAGCTAGTTGGCAAGCTGATGTCTGTCATTCCCTGTACAGATGTGCAGATGGCAGGTATCCAGCTTGGATACATACAGGCAACTTATGCTTGACTGACTCTGACATGTCTGCCCAGCTGTGTTATAACTGACACAGATAGGACACAACACCCTGTATGCACCACATGCCATGGGTTCTTCCACTACACTACCACAGTCAACAGAACATGCTTGGACACAGGCCTTTAACACAGACACTAACCATGTTTTGTAATACATGTTGCATACATGTCAATTGGATCACCTGACTGGCCATTTGCAGGAGGCACCCAGAGGATTGGCTGATGCATGTTACTTTCACCCTGAGGATTACCACAGTGGTGTCTGTAGATAGATTGCCTCTGGCACATGGCAGGTGGCATGATACCACTGTACACACATCCCCTACACTTGCCATCTCTCCATGGACAATAGCCAGGTACACACCTATGACCACCTGCAGCAATGCATCCCAGTACTATCAAATGTATACATGTGCATTACTAAGGATATCAGTGTCTGTGTGTTAGTACACCTGTAGTTGGAAATACCATGACGGCCTTCACACCCACCGCAACAGCCATTGCCATAGTTAGATGTGGCTGCTGCTATACCGGACATTACATGTACCCTGTTATGCTCCTCTCCCTAAAGGCTACCTGAACCTTGCAGTACCAGCACAACACTGTTGTACAAATGGGTGGATAGGCATGGGATACCCACTGAGTTCTGGCAAGTGTGTGCATGTGTGCATGTGTGTATATCTGTAGGGTACAGCATTCCGAGGCCACATATACCTATTACAATATGCATTGCCACACAGTATTATGGATAGTAATGTTGTGGCCCATAGGAGAGTTATGACAATGCATCACCCTAGTATGCCTCTGGCATGTGCATTAGATGCATATCCCTGTTGTTCCACTGTTGGGATGGACAATGGGTTGTATCGCAGTCCTGGTCAATGTGTGATGATGGGTATGCCAGAGTGTCATCATGGGTTCCAGTGTGTACAATATCCACAGTGGGGTGTGGGTGCTGTGTACACTGTCATTACACCATGGTACCCTAGGTACATATCCCATGTACCACAGTATGGTGACCACTATCACCATCAACCATACAGGTAACTGATAACACAATTCAGCCCAGTTATGCATATGCTGTGTGCAGCCTACATGTAACACATTGGACATGCTGACAAGTTCGTTAGCACTGATAGGCCCAGGTCCCTCGGATGTGTGTCTGTCTATGTGTCTGTTAATGTGTATATGGTGGTATGTCACACTATGTATTGTCCATATACATCCATTACATCCCCCATTACCCTACTGTACATGCCTGGTAATGTTCTGCATGTAACATGTAACCTGGAACACACCTCATCCTAAATGCTGTGTAGTGTGTGCAATTAAAGCCACACACATCAGTAGCACTACATACCTAGGCAGGGGTCTAGTCCCAGTGTTGCCAAGTAAGAGTGTGCATGTATGTGGAGGGATCTACTTCAGGTTGCTGGTTATACATGTCCCAGTGAGTCACCTGTCCATGTGGCACAGGCAGTAACTGTTATACAGACCTGTGACATGTGTTCAACTGTACCCAGGATATGGCACAGCCATGGTGTCACCACAGTGCCATACCCTTTGTGAGATATGACAGCAGACCATCCCCCTGCTGACACATGTACACCTACAACACAAATGAATAACACTATGGAGACCACAATCACTCAGTGATACTAACAGCTATAATGCATCATGGCTGAACAGCTACACTACCTGACATGTAAGCATTAAACATTACTGCTGACAATATGTTACACAGCAGTTCATTGGTACACTGTAGTACAGTCATCATGTGCATTAGAACCATATTAGCCTGTCCCTGCATCGATGTTATGGATGACAGGGATGTGGCATAGGTATCATCATATGCACAGGGTGTGTTGTTGGTTTGCCAGAGACCTAGGGTGGGCCACCATGTGTGTGGATGAGGGGTGTCATTTGCTGATATGGGCATGGTGATGTGGTGTGTGTAGGTATGTGGTTGCCCATGTTTTTG